>NC_056726.1:978108580-978368580 GCF_019279795.1 Protopterus annectens | reverse complement strand
AGCTCAGTGTTAGGGACTGCACACATAATACATTTATCCAGCTGACATAGGTTCATAGATGTGCACTAGGCTAATGACCACTGGGGCCTCTTTAAGCCTAGCCATGCATCCCAAATTTCTGACAAATACTGGTACTCTTGGTAGTTAATACAGGGACTTGGGAGATGAAACCTTTACAGGCTGCCTATGACCATTAAAGACATAAGTGCCAAGCCAGGTGTGAATTTCCAGTTCCTTATCTTGTTGTCCAAGTTACACTTTAATTGGATTAGGGAGGAACTCTGCTTACACATAGATGAGGAGCCTGTTCCTGAGAAGGGGTAGTGTCCAGGATACACACACATCTCTCTATCAGGTTATACTTATATCACAGGCCTGGTTTAAGTCTTTAGAATGGTTAATTCTGGTTCTGTTTCTTTTCCAGATATGCAGGAAATCCATCACAGTTGGTTTCAAAGATGTCTTGTATGCCAGGCATAGATATCAAGTAACAGCCTGTAGGAGACAGAATACAGGGACAGGGCTTTGAGGTGGTCTCTGTAGGACATCCTCAAACCCCTATCCCTGTATTCTGTCTCCTACAGTACAGTGCTGATAATACATAAAGTTATAGGTGCAGTTCAGAAACATTCGCACTTCATTTTCATCAACATTACATTAGGGGGCTTGTATTAGCTATATACAAGATGTGGTGACCATTGTGCTGATGACTGATTTACATAAAGCAATTATAATGTATAGGATTTTGGAACAGAACATCACTAAACTGAACTATAGGCAATCCAACTGCAGATGAAAGTTATGGTATGTAATCACAGGTATAAAATACCCATGCATGGACCAGACACAGAACAAAGACATGCACTACTTGTGGTGTTGGAGCAACACAAGAAGGATGACCTGAGGGATGACAGATGCTGTTTGGGGTAATGTAATGGCACAATGTACAGGGTATGGCTGTCCCCAGTCCACATGAGGGAAGTCACATTGCCAGCAGCAATTACCCATGCTGTGAGATGTAACAACAAAGAATATGGAGGAGAGTGATATGACTGTGCTGCAGATGGCTGGCTAGTAGTCACATGTAATGGAGGGAAGAGTTCAGTCTAAGCTATTAATGTAGACTGCAGAGGTATGTTTGTGTGGATAGTCTAAAATGGGGTGCAATGGTCCAGTGGGCCAGAGCGTACTACATACCCCCTCTGTGGCCTACAATCTGAAGTTTACACCCCATAGTGTGCACATTACACCCCATACACATGATGTCACTGCCTGGTGTACTGGTTTGGCCTGGTCTGTGCCAACACTATATTTTAGACATATTACACATAGGTGCTGCTGAGCCAATAACAATTGATAGAAATCAGGGGTTCATATCTCTCATCATGCACTAATTATAACAGCACACACAAGTGTACAGGTACAGATGAAGGACAAAAACAGCATCAAAGACTGGCGAAGTAACACCCCAGCAAAGATGAAGGTGGTCTTACAGGTATTGTGCACCCATGGTAAGCAGATACTGAATAAGGAAAAGGGTAACAAAGCCTTCAGAGATCAGGTGTTGCAGTGATTAGTGCACAGTGCCAGTGCCATTGCTGGCATGACAGGAAGGCACAACACTCTGATACCGCATCTACCAAACAATGTGCATGTCATTGCCAATGACAGAATGGCCACAGGAGGAGTACTACCTATATAAAGCACCCTTGCATAGATGGAGGAGTTCCTATTTCCTATGTCTGGAGTTAACAGCCACATGTTTATGCCAAGAGTAGGCCTGGATGTAGGGGTTGGACTAGTTCTGACAAAGTCTGTATCTGACAGGGACATTCCAGGTTGATATGCTCATGTCTTAGTGCCATAGTACTGTAGTACACATACACATACCTGAATTCCAGAAACATCAAAAATGCAACAGCCTTGACCTGAGCCACAAGGTATGCATATGTTGTTTGACTTTGTACACTGCTGGCTTGTATTAGTTTGTGTGCCACAGAGTGGTGGGGTATTAGTTAAGCATCACCATAGCCACATGATGTTTGCTTTCTGCATTCACAGGTACCACTGTTATGGGATCAAGTGCAACAGGATGAAAAATTCCTGATGTGCGTAATCACCAATGATTAACAATAATGGTAGCCTTCCCATAGCATAGTCAGACAACAGAAATCAGAAACTGTTAGCATTGTTAACAATGGAGGGCCCGCTACTATTCACATATGCAGATATGTTTGCAGAGAATGTCCATTCCTTCATTATGTTCCTTACATTTACTAGTTGCAGATCTGTCCATGGAAGCCCACCACAGAGCGCCCAGTCCTCACCTCCTCACACTTCAGTAGGATGCCATTGTGTCACCAAAGAGTGTACACAAGGAACATGGAAGTAGCATGTTTATGGGTGACTTCAATACAACTTCTACTCGTTTTTAGACTTGGGTGTCACCATGGACATTAATCAGCAGATGTGCTGATCGGTGAACCACAAACAGACAAGAGCCACTCACTCCCTGTCAGATATACTGAGTGTGATGCATGGCATGTTGGAGGACATACATGAGGATCTGTAGTATCAATACACTGGTATGACTTATAGGGACTTGAAACACTCATGCATAATGAGGGCATAAGGACCACTTGGCATCCAGTATGAAAGCTGTGATGACAATAAAGGTTTCATACATGGTGAGTGTCATGGAGTAATCCAAAGCAGTGCCATCCCACTCCAAGGTCTATTTCTGATGCCACATTTCCCATGGCTTTTTCCATGACTAGACAGAGGCATATGCATAGTTGCAGCCACCACTCCTTTAGCTCCACTGTAGGTGCATCTCATAGGAACATCCAGTTAGCCTCATGCAGTTCCATTTTGTAGTGGGTGGAGTGCAGTGCCACATTAGGCTGTTCACAGGGATATGGTCATTGTACACCTAGCAGGGTCAGTGGCCATACTGCTCCTCTGATTCCACAGTAGGTACACTGCTGTTTGTCAGACAGGAGTCCGTAGCTATTAATATGCTTGACAGTTGCCTGTATATGATTTTTCAGAATTTTAGCTAAAGGAGAAAGATTTGAGATAGGACAAAAATGTTTTAGGGTTTTAGTAGACGATGGTTTAGGGGGAAAGATTATATAAGAATACTTGAATTCTGGTTGTAAAATTCCTATACTTAAGGAAAGGTTGAAAATGAAGGTGAGTGGCTTAGCAAGTTTGTTAGTGTCTCTTCTGCAAAATGGAGGGTATAGAATAGTAAATGCTGATGAAGAGGTTAAGTTCTATTTTTTTTTAGAATGATCTGGGTTGTTTTTTGGAAATCTCAGGGAAGTAAAAGGAGGCAACATGTTCAGCCAAGGGGTAAATCTAAGGTGATCTGTGAGTATTTCCATGTGTAGGCCAGGAGCCTGAAAAGGAAAAATAGTCATGTCATGAGTAGTAGAAATCAGGGGATGTGTACTTCTTTGCTGTAGCAATGGTGGTTTTATTAGATGAAAATGTGGTGCGGAGGGTCAAAGATTTTGTCTGTTTTTTTTTTCTTTTTCTTTCCAAAAACATTTAGGACTCATTGTGACAGACAGTTTTTTCTACTTAGGGTAAAAGGATTTGGCTGAGTCGGTCACTATTCTAGTTTTCTTGCTTTTTTTAAGTTAGGTATGTTTGTTATAGTTGGTTGCTGGTGGACGATTTATGTCTTTTCCAGTTAAATAATTGGATATTGAGAAAGCTGCTGTTGGAAGATTTATACCTTTTCCAGTTAAACAAGGCATTATCTTTCTGCTTCAAGACCTTTATGTTGCCAGTAATCCCAGGGCATTTTAGTCCACTGAGCTTTCGGCATACAATAGGGAAAATGAGTCCTGAATGGTGTTCATGATGTCAGTGAAGAAAGTAAGGACAGCTATAGGATTGTGCAGTAGATCAAAGGTGGCCAATTTAAGGCATTTAGGTAGAGATCTACACTGGCTAATTTATGTTCAGGGAAAGGGCAGCCAATTAGCAGCTGGAGTGGGGTTAATTTCTTTTGAATGATTATGATGACAGTATAGGTTAATGGTGACTTAGGTTGTCAGGTAAAATATACAAGGCAGAGCTGTTATGGCATATGATAGTAATGAGCAGGTCTAATGTGAATAGTTTACAGTCTGGAAATTGGGACCTTTTGGAATTTTAACTAACTGCTCAGGGTTATGAAGTTGCAGTGTATTATTTAATTGCTTGGCTTCTCTGCCTATGGCATGGGAAGTGAAGACACCTAGGATAATGTATTTCTCAGAATTCCATTGTGGAAAATTTCTGCTAAGAAGGTTTTTATAGGTGAGATAGAGGAGGGAGGGGTGACAGACCTAACTTCAATTGGAAGATGAGTATTCTTGCCTCTAACTAATTTTCCAAGGACCCAGTTGGGAGCTTTTCCATTTTTCTGGTTTGCCTTGGCAAAGTCAATGATATCCAGAGAGATACTTTGCTTGGTGAAGATCAAAACACATCCACCTCGTTTATGGCCTGGTCTATTGTCATGGAATGTTTTGTAATTAGACTGAATTATTGAATTGCAGAGGGGTAGAAGTTATCATTAAGCTATTTCTCAGTTAATCTTATAATATGTGGGTTGTATATACTTAGCAGTGCATGTAAGTTGGATAACTTATTAATACTGTATGTATTAAGCATACTCATTAACTCCGAGTAGCTTCTCATGGCGCCTGTGTGCTTAACACCGAGAGCACCATGAGAAGATACTAATTTCAAGCTGTTACCCCCAGATGCCTTCCTGAAGCGTGAGAAACTGTAGTGCACATTTGTAGTTGAACCTAATGTAAAACACACTGAAATCGTAACTGAACATGTAAATTACATTATATAGTTATGATTCAGTATGTTTTTACATTAAGTTCACATTAAAGTTTTACTTCTAATTCCGTTTAAAAGGTTGTTGATAAAGCAAGTGGTGGCAGCCAATCGGATTTTTGCAATCTGAGCCACCACTTGCGTACCAGCTCCACCCCCAACCTAATTTTCTTTTGTTTTATCCAAATAAATAGAGGGTCCAGCAATAGATATTGCTTTTCTTTTGGATATTATTTGGAGACTTTACCTGCTACTGGCTCATAGATTAGTACTAAGCTAATTGCCCTTTCGTGCCATTTTAAGCTTAGTCAATTATCCCTTGTGAGATTCAAACCCTGCACCTTGTGTTTGCAAGGCAAACACCTTAACCATTAGGCCATCCTCCCAACTGGATCTCTCTATTTAATTTGTGCACTCACGGATCACCAGAGATAGCCATTGATGCTCACCGGCATTTGCTGCAAGGAGTTCCTGGTTTGACTGCACGAAAGAACTGCTATTTTTTACCCCTTCAGGTAAGCTGTTGCTTGATTCATCTCCTTGGATGTAACACTAATCTATATATCCTTATAAACAAGAATCTAAACCCTGGATGTTTCAAAGTATGTATTTTGAACTTTTTTTACATTGTTTGTCACTCATATGTTCAGACTCACTTTCTGCAGTAGCGAGATTGAGAGAGCAAGTGATGTTATGTGAGTGAATGTATGTAAGCGAGAGAGACTGTGTGTTAGAGATCGAGAGAGCGAGTGATGTTATGTGAGTGAATGAATGCATGTTAACAGTCCATGCCAAAGTACTACTTAATGCCTGTGCTGCTCTGGAGGTTATGTTATTTAATGGAATGGCTTTTGGGACCGTCTTTAAAGTCAGTGTAGTTCTCCAATAGATAATTTCATCTGGTAAAAGCATTTCTTTTAAGACTGTCTGAGCAACTTGGTTTAAACATATGAAATCTAGAGCTATGTTTTGCTTAAACAAGTATGCCTACATTCAGATTAAACTATTTGGCAAGTGCAATTTTCTTGTATTATTTGTCTGACCCCTTTATGCAACAACTGATAAGAAATTTGCGGCATGACGATCATTATGCTGGACCCAGGTTTACAAAGACAGATGTAGCTGAAACTTGCTGATTAGCCAAGTTGTAGTGAGCAGCAAGCATTGTGAATTTAACCTCCCTATTAGCTAAATGTTATGAACTAAATAGAGCTATCTAAGTGCGTAAGAACTAGTATCTTATGTTATTGCTTATAAATGAAGTGGAAAGTTAAAATGTCATACCTCTTTTTGCATATATTTTGTATTAATACTTGTCAGTCATGATAGCCTTGTCCTTGTGTTAACTTTGTTCACTAGTATTCTATTTGCTAATGCCTGCTGAATAATTATACAAAAAAGTAAGTACTTTGGCTGGTATTGGTGCTGATGTTATTTTAATTCTAAGAGAAAAAGAAGAAGCAAAAAAAAAAAGGAATAATGAAAAAAAAAGAAGAAAGAAAAAGAACAGAATATGCTGGAAAATAAGGCCATGTTGGTTATACCTAATTTTCAGGTGCTGTAGGATTAATGATGTTCTGGTAAAGGATGACAATTCTAGGATTACTTAAATTGATGTATATTGTTTATTCAAACTATTTGAAGAACTTACATTTGAGCGGTTGTAGACCTAACCTTTCTTTCTTACTTGCTAAAGTGGTTTTAACAATCCTCATCTTTATATATTACTCTCTTTCAGAAAAGATGGTCAGGTGGATAGGCACTGGATTAGTTTTGAAAGTGTTAAGTGCTACACATCTTGCAATAAATCATGGCAAATGTATTTGTTCTGCTTGCATGTGTTTGGGATGCTCAAGTCAAAGTTCTGCTGCCTTGACATATCTGGTGGAGCCCTGCAGTACTCTCCAGCCACATGTGTACACATGTTCATAATATGTCCCATGCTACACAATATGATCCTGTGGAGACAGTTGAAGCAGGAGCAGCATGGGGAAGGGCCACACAGTATTTTGTTGCCATTGCTCAACCAGATATTTTGTACAATATTTCTGCCTTTTTTACTTCTGTGTTTTAATCTAACCAGAGGAATGGTTAGATGAGATAACATGAATTGCTACTGTTTGGACTAATTCTTACACATATGGACCAGATAACCTAGAGATTTCTGCTTGTATTATTGTATTTCTGCTTATACTCAGTAGTTGCCTGAGTGAGGTAAAGGTTATTACTTGCTGACTACTACCAGCATGCAGCTACCATATATTTTGAGCATTTCTCATGGCTTTGTCAGTCATGTGTGGAAATTAGGTTGGAGGAATGGCTCAGTAATATCTAAGTGTTATACTGTTTTTATTAAATTACTTAGGTCTTCTCCTAACAGATGATGAGTCTGTGTTATATAACAGCTGCAGAAGGTAATATAATGAATGACTACTCAACAGGTTATGTGCAGCAGTTATCACTTGTGTCTGAGCATGCATAACTTTGAAGTAATGAAATACAGGTCATTATCACATTAACAACAAGTGCAGTTACAGTGTAGCACTGAGTCATTATCACTTTTCAGGTAAAGCTCTCAGCAGCTGTCACTGTTATTCACATAAGCGGAAGTCATTCTCATATTGATGAATGCACAAGCCAGATTTGGGTTTTTGTCTACACAGAGTCATTTCAAGCCATCCCCCCACCATTTTCTGTTATTTTTACAATTTATTTGATATGCAGTAAAGTCCTCAGTGTGGTTATATGCTTCATATTTCTGTGAACTACTGCAAATAAATATTACATTACTTCCATGCTTGATCCCTTATGTCCATTGCTGGATGGACACGTAAAGAGAAAAGGCAGAGATAAGGCAGACTGCTGACATGGAAAAAGATAGTGAGACAGTAGGGGTTACATTTTGAGTGGGTAACCAGCACAGGTATCGGACACATCAGATGCCCTCAAGTGCCACTGAAGTCCCATCCTGGGTTCATTAGTGAAGTGGCGGTTCTTACCCTGCTTTTTCTTTTTACATGTGCCCTATCTGTAGCCCCTGGTCAGTATCCACCCATGCAGTATTTCATCTAAGGTAAGGTAAGACTGTATCTTCTGTTGTTCTGGGGATCACTGTAAAGGGAGCAGCCAAAACCCTAAGCTGTCCCATCACAGAATCTTATGTTGGTGGATGCATCACGCAGGGCATACCCAGCCACATGGATCTTATGATCCACCTGGATCGCAGTTGGGAACTTGGAGACTCTTCAGCTCGGTCCCATAGTGCTGCTGTCCTAGGTAAGCATGGCCTTGGGGGTGCCACTGTGATGCAATTTTTCACTCTCTGTGCAGATATCAAAGTTTGTTTTGGACTTAGGTTATGATTTTTTTCATATTTTGGTAAATAACTTTTCAAGGGAGCATGTCAGTGTGCCAAGTAATATCTCATTTTGAAGACAGTATTGATAGTTCCAACATGGTAAAAGAACTGTATGTAGTACACATGTACAGATATCAAAGTTTTTTTCGGACTTAGGTTATGGAAATTATGATTTTTTTCATATTTTGGTACATAACTTTGCAAGGAAGCATCTGAATGTGCTAAGTAATACCTCATTTTGAAGACAGTATTGCTGGTTCCAACATGGTAAAAGACTTGTACCTGTATGTTTACACATGTGCAGATATCAAAGTTTGTTTTGGAGTTAGGCTATGGAAATTATGATTTTTTTCATATTTTGGTAAATAACTTTACAAGGGAGCATGTGAGTGTGTCAAGTAATACCTCATTTTGAAGACAGTGTTACTCCTTATAACATGGTAAAAGAACTGACTGTGCACTGTACACATGTACAGATATCACAGTTTGTTTAGTCTTGTACAATTATGAAAATTATACATTTCCAGTACTTCTCATTATTATGCTCATATATTTGCAAGGGAACATGGTGATCACACAAATGATGCATCATTTTGAAGCTGACATTCAGATGCACAACTTCTATACTGATATATAGGCTCTGTCTGTTACAGGTGATAAGATATTATGCTTTGTTTATTTATCAGTTATGAGAAATATTATATTAATCATACTTCTGTGAATATCTCCATAAAGGATCATCACACAGTAATGGTTAATGTATCATTTTAAAGCTGACATTCATACTAACAAATTAAATACACATTGTATGATTCTACATGGTACATTGACCAAGATATTGTGCTTTGTTTTTCCAAAAAGGTAAAAAATATGCACAATATCAACATTCCTTGCCACATATTTAATAATGACTTTGATATGCACTATCAACATTTTCTCTGTTGGAAAGGTCAGTGTCTGCTGAACAACTTTCACATTTACATTTTTAGTCTAGCTCTTATAGTTAAAGAGTTATGAACATTTGTTTTCTGTATGGTATTATAAATGGATTTTCTGAAAATGAGCTCAGGCTGCACTGTTGTTCCTATGGTGGAATTATGCAGGCAGCTTCTTCTGAAGTGCTCTAGAGTGAATCTTTTCTCCTTTGTCGGGTAAAATTATTTATAGACATTTGTAGGTATTATGGGACTAGGTAGATGGCAGATGCAAGATTTATAGTAGGGTACTGTAGAAGTTGAAAAGGGACAGGGTTGGAAAGAATATCCCTTGGAACTTAATTATTTGTTTAGAATGCAATGCAATTTGTAAGTTAGATCTTAAAGACAAAGGAGAGTATAGTATGGTATAACGTGTGTTTGCAAAAGGAAATGTTTTCTGGAAGTGTAGGTGTGGAGTTTGGAGTAATAATATATGTACAAATGTGTGCTGATGGGAACATACCTCTCAACCTCTTAGAGCAAGAAATCTGTACAAAGACACAAATAATGAGGGGACAAAGGCCTAAAAAAAAAGGACACTTTTTAAACAGTGCTCTTACAAACTAGAACGTTGATAGAATAACAAGTTTTGCATTTGCATGAATTTTCTGATGGATATGAAGTTTGAAACTCAAATGTCTGACATTATTTTATGACTTTAGCCCTCAATGATTTGCCACTGATTTGCCAGAAAAACACAATTTTATGAGAAACAGACCAAAAATATGATGCAAAAATCTTGACATTCTGTGAAAATCTTGACAGCTGAGAGGTATGGATGTGAATATTTTGAGCTGCTTTGGTGTGGATGTTAGATTTAAAAGGCAAGGGATGGTGGGAAGATGATTAATCAGGCATAGGAGGCTAATAATTATTATATTAATGTGGATACAAGAAAAAAGTACTTTAGCCACAGACATGATTACAAAGTGAGTGGGATTTAAAGTTGGGAAATAGAAGGGCTGTTCTTTGAAAAGGGAATATGAAGTAGAAAAGGAACGTTTGTAGACAAATTGTGAATTCCTGACTCATTCATAGCACTGCTGAGATTATTCTCATACAAGACTTTCAATCCTTGTTCATGTGTCAGTGCAGATTCTAATTCCATGATGGATGTTTTGTGAAGGTTAAGAACATGCAAATTCAAAAATGTATATTGAAGAACAAATTGATAAAAGGGTCATCCATATAACTACTTTCTGTGAACTCTGCAAGCACCTATCAACTAGTATCAGAACTAGTAAAACAGCAAAATAATGCTTTCAGAAAAGAAATATATTAGATGAGATTTTCTTCTAACAATCTGATAGTACAATACTTAATTTTCCTGTTCCATTCTGTTTTACATTTTCCTTTAATTTTTAAAATGTATCATCAATAGTAAAGCACATGAACCTAGTGGATAATTGTAGCAATTAAATACCCAAATTGGTACTTTTGATGTACATTTGAAGAAGAAGTAGAAAGCAGTAGGAAAAAATGGTAAAATGCAGCTATATTTGTTTCTGTAATTTATGTTAATATAGTGGAGATCTGTAGTTCTTTGTGTATTAAAATGCAATATTTGTATTAAAGAAAATGGTCTGCATTATTATATGTAGGTAAGTGTTTTAAACAATTGAAATGAAACACTGTGTTCATATTTATTAACATAATTCTGATAATGAAGAAAGGCAGTCAAACAATTCTGTCTTTATAAAGATAACAGGTATTTCAAAATATTTTTCATGTCATAAATGTGCCATATCTGTGCAGGTGATGCAATCATGAAGCAGTTAGCATTGTTGCCTCACAGCAAGAGGTTTTCCACTTCAGTTCTTGGCTGGGATGCCTTCAGTGTGGAGTCTGCATATCCTCCTTACCTTCACGTGGGTTTCCTCCAGGTGCACCAGTTTCCTGACACATTCCAAAGACATGCATCTGGAGCATTTCTCCCTGGTTCTCTACTGAAAATGGGCTCTGCCCCAGTCAGACTTTCCTGGTAAACAAATATTAAATAAATAAAGGGTTTCCTTTATCCCTTGTCCTGAAAGAATGACAAACGTGGTGTTGTCAAGTATATTAATTTGAATGCTCTGGCATGAAAAAGAATTCAGAGGTTGAAGACTCCACAAGTGACACATTCTGAACTTGCAAATGGCTAGATGCAAATAAGCTGAAGACATATGAGTTATGCTAGCTTGTCCTACCAATACTCTTAGAGCAACTGATGTCGGCTATGTGGAGAACCTGTGCTTAGGTTTGAAACTGTAGCATAAGGTCTAACTAAACAAATGCCTGAAAAATAAATTTTTCCTACTACATGAGTTAATTCTACAATTGCATTCCAAGCTGTTAAAATTCTTTACTATGCTCATTGTAGTGTTTACCCCCTGTTTAAATGCTACCATAGTTACTATTGTTTTACTCATTTGTAGTTGTAAAAAAATATTGTGCTAGCAACTTCTGTAATCATTGCACCTCTAAAATGTAAATGATTATAGTCTTTTCTCTCAGGCCTTCCTATAAAAGTGGACTGTGCCCATTAGAAAATTCCCAATCAAAAATGAAAATGAATAAAGAAGTAGAGATATAAGCAAATAAATAAATGCATACATTCATAAACAAATTCCTTCACCATTATAAATACATATGTATATAAGCAAATTTCTTTATCATACATTTAGATATGTAGAGATGTCATTTGTAGTAATGGGTTGGGAGGGTGGCCTAATGGTTAAGGTTTTTGCCTTGCTGACACAAGGTGCAAGGTTTGAGTCTCACAAGGGACAATTGGCTGGGCTTAAAATGGTTCACAAGGGCAGTTAGCTTAGTACTAATCTATAAACCTAATCTATTGGAAAATAACTGAAGGAAGAAGTAGATACAGAAATTGTTGGATTTCTTACGCTTCTTAGCACCTTAGTGGCTATGTATTTTAATAACTCCAAATACCTGGGTAATTGTGAATTTGATTAGCTGTGACTGTAACCTTGAAACTTACTTGGACCATAGTTTGTATATTATTTAGTCATTAAGAAAGCATGAATGGGCATTCTCCTAAATGCTCTATGAGTGTTCTTGTCAGAGTGAGTCCGTGTGTGTCTTGTGAGATTCTACTATAAGTGCTTGTGGCCCAAGTGCTCGAAGACTACTGTCTCAAAGCCAGTGACTCAAGTATCTTGTAAATCATGTAGGCTGCAGCTCACACGTAAAATGAAATATGAGTTCAGGCAAGCAGCTATCACACCTTACCTGCACACATCAATCGAGTTCTGCTGAGGTAAGTGAGAAAACCATGGTGAGGCAATGGGAGGGGGTGGAAGTGTAGGTTAGTGCAGGTGTTGGGAAGAAGATTTAGGTTTATGGATTGGTGGGGATTTTAGGTTTAGGGAGATGGAAGAGAGTTTTAGGTTTAGGTACTGGAGTTTTAAGGCTATAGTTAGGGTTCTGGCAAGGCTATGCACTTTTATTAAGTCAGTGTTGGAAGGCTAAATAGTTAAAACAGACCTGAGAGCAAGGACATTTGACTTTTCGTGCAATGTTTTGCAAACAAATAAGATGCAAGCACGTGTAGTAGATCATCCTGTGATGGTTTGGTGCCCCATTCAGGAAGACACCATACTGGATTAAGTAGATAATCAGAAAAAGAAAGAATGAATTAATGAATGAATGAATGAATATATGAATAAATGTTTTGGATAGTTTGTAACTGATGTTACTATGCTAGTGGAAAGATGCATAATCACCTTCATTCTAACTCTTATTCGGAGTCTGTCTACCACTCATCTCCCCTGCATGCTCATCCCTTATTTATCTCTTCAGCTATAATGCATGAAACAGAGGGACACTACAGTTTATCATGTGGCTTGTTATGCTGTCACTGAATATCGCAGACATGATTGTCTGAAAAAATGGGGACTCTTCTTTTAAATGTGCCATGTGTCTTTACAGCCTCTCAAAAGTTAGTCAAATAATTGATTATGTTAGCTCGAATAGTGAAAAAACTAACTGCTTTTTTAACTAAATATAAAGTTTGTAGCCTGCAGTGCATAAATTGGTTCAACTGGTAGGGGTCATTATGGGTTAAAGAAGGGGCTCTGCCACAAGACTGTGGCTCCAGTCATTGGATGGCTCAGTCAGGGCCTGTGGTGGGTACAGCCTGAAGTAAAATCAGATGAAGACCTCATGAAGCTGAAGGGAAGGCTTAGCCAAAGCTTGCTGCCATGGCCTTTATTTTCTAGTAGGAGTATTGCTAGGGCTGTGTGGAACTGAGCCTCTATAAAGCAATGTTAGTAGAGATAACACTACAGATTGTGAACCTTGTATAGAAATTCCTGTAAATAGTGTAAATAATTCTGGATCTAAATTTGAAAAGCTGAGTGATCTATATTATCATTTCATCCTTTAAATTCATCTACAGTTATTTTGCATACCTACCCCTGATATATTTTTTAGAGTTGACACAGGTGGAAAATGTGGGCAGACTGGCAAGTGATTTGCCAAAATAACCTAGCTACTCCTTTGCTGCCAAGTGTGGGAACTGTTTGAGCTGCGTGGTTCTACAAAATCTGAAAGTCAGGGACATTTTGCTGTTGCTGTTTTGTATGTGC
The DNA here is from genome assembly GCF_019279795.1 of Protopterus annectens. Taxonomy (NCBI): domain Eukaryota; kingdom Metazoa; phylum Chordata; order Ceratodontiformes; family Protopteridae; genus Protopterus; species Protopterus annectens. Next base: position 978,354,805 of record NC_056726.1, on the reverse strand, counting down.
TCACTAATCTGACAAAAGTTTGATTTCCTGTTGTATCTTTTTCAGCCACAATCAATTACTGGAAACCTTAGTAGACTTTGTTTTAGAGTACCAGCAACTAGTAAGATTGGCTATTAGGTTTATAGGTACTATGCATGAGGTCCAAGAGACCAGTGATGAGCCTAGCCCAATTATTTTATTGTCATAGACTACTCTGGTTAAGTGACATGTTCAGATTGACCCAATAGGCAAATGGAGTTTAAGGGAATCAACCTTAGAGTAAAGGAAGCAACTCTTTAATTGTTCAGTAGCCTTAATCTTCTGTGGTAACTGCTAGACATAATGCTGGCCTTATGCAGGATTTGAACCCAGAACCTCTTGTACTCTGAGATTCAAACCACTAAGTCAACAACCCATGTGATGGCTGTCTCCAGGGCTATACATGTCATAAAGAAATTAAGCAAGGATAATGAGCCATGATAGTGATTTTTGAAATGAATAACACAGAAGAGCACTGGAACAAGTAAGAATGGGCTAAACGTCTGTCTTTCTACTAATAGGGCAAGTATTGAAAACTTATATGGACATGGAATGAGTGCATAAAGTATGAAAATCATAAAATGGAAACAGTAATCTGGTTGGGGTAACCTCTGAAGTGCAAGCTGTGAAATTTCACAAATGGAACTTTATTGCTGACAAACCAGTAAGATCTCAGATGACTGCATTGAAATATTATAAAGCAGTAGTTAGATCCTGAAAGTAATAGTAATAGTAAAATGAAAAAAAAAAAAAAAAATAGAAATTTTTAGCAAAGGAGAGATTTAAAAGGACAGTGCAATGCTGTAGCAGTTAGCATTGTCGCCTCACTGCAAGAGGTTCTCTGGTTCAATTCTCAGCTGAGGTACCTTCTGTGTGGAGTTTGAATGTCCTCCCTGTGTTCACATGGGTTTCTGCCAGGTGCTCTTGTTTCCTCTCACATTCCAAAGACATGCAGTAGGTAGCTTGGACACTCTAAATTGGCCCTAGGTGTGAGTGTGTGCGTGCAAATGTGTGTTGTGCACCCTCTGAGGAGGGTTGGGCCTTAGACTAGCAACCTGAGCCTGTAAAACCAGTAACTGCTACAGAAACAACAAGTGCTGAAGGGTGCTTGTTGCACGATGTACTACATGTTGTGAAAAAAAAAAAATAGAGATTTAAAAGTGTGCTGTCCAGTAATGTGAGGCAAGATCCTTTCAAAGTGACCTCAAAGGCTTTGAAAATTTAGAATCCTTAATAAACGTGTACCATGATCTGTACCTTAAAACTGAATTATGTGTTTCTAAATCTAAAGTTCCAGTAAAATAAAAGAAGATATATCAGACATAGGTTCATAGGTTCATAGGTTGGTACTAGGCTATCGGCCCTAGGGCCTATACAAGCCTAGTCATAACACTTCCCTGGCTATTTCTTCCCACAGTATTTACTTCCCTGGACCTCTGTCTAGCAGGGCAACTGACGTGATCCCCGGGGTGAATCTCCCATCCAATCATCAAGGTTCTTTTTGAAGAGGGCCAAAGAGGCGCTCTGATTGACAGGTATGGGCATTTGGGCAGTCTATTCCAGAGGCTGTGGAGTCTCTGGGTCAGGAACCTATCCCTCCAGCATGTTTTGTTCATTGTGATGACAAGGTGTAGGTCCCTGATGTGTGTATCTCTGAGGGATTGGGATTTATTTACGTGTAGCATGTCCAAAAGCTCTGGGTTTGACATGGCCTTGTATGTTAAGCAGACATCGCCTCTGAGTAGACGATATGTCACAGAGTATAGCTGGAGTTTTTTTTAGACGGTCAGCATAGGGCATCTGCTTTAGGTCTGTGATTCTTTTAGTGGGGTATTTCTGCTGACTTTCCAGTTGTTGCAGATGTCTTGAGAGGTACATACCAAACGGGGTGTTGTATTCTATAATGAGTCTAATGAGGGATGAGTATAGTGGGACAATGACCTTTTTTCTTGTTGAAAAGCCCTTAGTGATGAGGTGTGCCACATAGAAGGATTTCCTGACTGTTGTGGCAATGTGGTTATCGAAGGTGAGACCACTGTCCACCATGACACTACATAAATTAAATTGCTTTTGATATGGAGGGAGGTATCACATATCGATATTCTACTCCACTAGTGCTAAGAAGAATAACAGTATTAACAGTATGAAATCTGATGCGCATGCTACAAATGAAGCTGTTCCTGCAGAATGTGACAAAACTGAAGCCAGAGGCACTGAATCCGCCTTTTGTCTTTGTATTACAGCTAAACTCATAAAGGGTACTATATTTTTAGGAAGGAGAAAAGTTAAAACTTTACTGCATTTTGGAAACATGGTTTCCTTTGCCAAAGGACCCTATGTGTTTTAACCATAAAGTCAGTAACAAAAGTGTAGAAGAGATATGTTTTCACCATGAATTCGATCAACATATATGGAAGCTCAAACAGTTTGAAACATTTACACCCTGTAACTGCTGCAGCTGATTTGACTCCTGGTTTTATAATGGGAAGGTTGCTGCAGCTTATCAGGGAAGATGTGGGAAGAGGGAGAATCTTTAGACATTGATGGTAGGCTAATATAGCTTTGGAGAACAAGATAAAACAACAGCTTAATGTATGCATTCAGTAAAGACTTGGGAAGCAGAGCAATGACACTTTTATAAAGATTGAAAATCAGAACAAGAAGGGAATTAGCATAGAATCTACAAAAGGAATGAGAATTTGATAATAGTAAAAGGTAATCTATATATTACAAAAATTTGTTCCAGTAGTGGGTCAAGAGAAGTCCAACACTGTAAGAGATCTCAGCAAAGGAAATAAAAGTGAGCTGATAGATAACTCTGTAGCAAAAATCAGCACAAAACACAAATCTATACAAGGAATTACAAAAAGTATTAGTACAAAAACTGAAACAAAAAAAAAACTAAAGAAGGACATTGCGTGAAGACCCTCAGAACAAAAACATTGAAGGAAGTTTAGAAAGTGAGGTAGCTAGGAAAATGCAGAGTTCTACACACCCATTTCTTTCTTATGGAACAGTAATCTCAGGAAAAAGTAAAACTCTTAGCTTGCATCTTCAGCAGAAAAAGCTAAAGCTGATGGAAACTTTTGCCAAGTACTGTCCTTTTTAGAGGAAGACAATACAAAAATTCCAAAGACAATTTATTTGGAAAATGAGGCAATATCATCTACCTTAAAAAAGACCACTGGAAAAGTAACGTTGAACTAATAGGCTGACAGGTACATTAGAGAAAAACAAACTATAATAACATGGGAAGGTGATGCTTTAAGTAAAGTAAGACAGAATACAGCTAAGATTTCTGGGGAAGACAGTGAATGAGGTCTTATCATTAGTTCTTACCCTTAATTTGAATTAAAAGAAGGTCCCATATAAAGTGAAAGTTTATTTATTTTTCATTTATTTCACATTTGTTAACCAGGTTAGTCCAACTGCATTTGCAAATGATCCCATTTTCAGTGGAGACCCAAGGGGAAAAGCCCCAGCAAACATAAGTAAAGATAAAGTGACAATATACAAATATTAAATAACAATCACAATACAGAATAATTGTAAAACAGAAAACGTTATTAACTATTTGCATTGCATTAATAGTAAGCAACCCATTTTCAGTGGAGACCAAGGAGAAAGAGCCCCAGCAAACATAAGGAAAGATAAACATACAGGAAAAAAAACTATTAAAAATAACAATGCAAATACGAAATTAATTATAGAGAGAAAAATAAAAGAAAAACAATTATGAACATTAAGGGTTGCATTGATAGCAGTGGTCTAAAATGTACTACATATGAGAGTAAGAACAAAAAATATAACCATTGTTCAAAAGAAGAGCAAGAAGAACTGTGTATAGACATTGATAGGAAGTGGGGGAAAAAGATAAATAGTGTGGAGAATGAGAGGGGGGAAAGAAAGGAGGGGGCTATAGTCAGGCTATAGTAGTAGAGTTGAGGGTTTAGGAGGTTAGTTTAAGCAGAAGTTATTAACAGAGAAAGAAAGTTAAGAGATGCAATAGGTTACACAGCAGGACAGACTAAGACTACGTGTGGTCGAGGCAATGGCATAATTTCAAGTTTAGTAGGTGGGATTTAAGCTCCTTTTTAAAACAGGGAAAGGAAAGGTTGGATCTAATATGGAGAGGGAGTTTGTTCCAATTGAGTGAGATAGAGTGTTTGTAAAGTAGTTTGCCAATAGTCCTTTTGGGTTTGGGAAGATGCTGATCAGCACTCCAGAGAGGCCAAGGGGGGGAGAGTAGAGAGTAGCAACAGGCAAGAGCAGGGCAGGTAGAGGGGTTGTTTAGTATAAAAAAGTTGTGTGGAGTTGCGATTGTAAAAGGTGCAGAAATTCCAGCCACTGAAGTTCATTTTGTTATATGTTTGTTCAAGTTTCTGCATTGAGGTAGTTTGGATATTGGTAAGGATGGGGGAAGCGTGTAGAAGACTAGGTAAGAGAAATGCCTGTGCAAGAGTGTGTTAAGTGGAAGTAATGAGGATTTTTTTGTTCCTATAAAGTAGTCCAAATTTTTGGTGGGTTTTTTTTGATGGGCTGTTGTATGTGCAAGTCAGATTTTATTCTGTCATCAATTACTACCCCAAGGAGTTTGGTGTGTGAGGCAAGGGAGATAGTGATGCTATCTAGGGAGGAAAAAGAAAAGTTGGATTTAAGGTGAGAGAGTGTCTGAGGTAGTAAGAGAAGAAGCTGAGTTGTCTTAGGGTTAAGGATAAAGGAACTGTGTTAGTATGTGTATGCATATTACAGATGAGAGACTGCAGGATGAATGTAGGTTGTTGGTAAATATGCTGAAAAGGAGCAGTCTAAGTTTGGAGCATTGGGGTACTCCTGTTTGAACAGCAAGGAAGGGTAAAAAAGCCTTCAGCCATCTAACAGCTTGTTTTCTGCCAGTAAGGTAGGATTGGAACCAGCCAAGAGAAGAAGGAAAGAGATGTAGGTCTGAGAGTTTGTTATGAAGGATTGGATGAGACACAGTGTCAAAGGATTTAGAGAGATCAAGGAATAAACAGGAGATGAGGAGGTTGTTGTCTCTAGCTTCTGCAACCTTTTGAGTAAAGGATAGTAAGGCAGTCTAGGTACTGTGTTTTGAGGGGAACCATGTTGCAAGGGGGTGAGGAGATTTTTGTGAATGAGATAGGACAGTAGTTGAGTATGTATACATTTTTCAAGGATCTTAAAGAGCTTTGAGAGAATAGCAATTGGTCTATAGTTAGAGGGTTCATAGAGTTGCCACCTTTGTGCAGAGGGGTGGTACAGAAGGATTTCCATATTTCTGGTACAGTAGTTTCCTGAATGGAACAGTTGATTAAGATAGATACAGGATATGCAATAGAGTCAGCAGTAATTTTTAGAAATTGATGGGGGGGTTTTGTCAGTGGAGAGAGAGCATGGTTTTAGTTTAAAAAGCAGGGATTTGATATATTTAGTAGAAACAGGTCGCAAGGTAAAAGGCTGAGAGACAGAGGACCATAGAGGTTTAGGGGGAGGTGAGGGTGACAGAAGAGTTGGGATGAGTAGAGTTACCAGAGGGTAGGCATTTAGATATGCTGTCTATGAAGTGTTTGTCGAGTAAGTCTGTAGTTTCAAAGGGAGAGTGATGGGGAAAGGGTTAAGGATGGTAGGAAAACCAGTGTGGAGCAGGGAGTTGATAGTATACCAGAATTTTTTGAGGTCATTCTGGTGAGAGCTTTGAAGTTTAGTGACATATTAGCATTTATCCAATATAATACATTTTGTACACAATTTCTGAGTTGCTTATAACCTTGGAGAAAGGTGGGAGTTTTAGTGGTTTGCCATTTTTTCCATACAGCATCTTTTTCATGCATCAAAGCATGAGTAGCTTTGGAGAGCCAGGGTGCAAAACTAGATTTGGTTCTGAATTTGCAAGTTGGGACAAGAGAGTTTAGGACATCAAGGAAAATGTGGTTGGATTTAGTAACAGCATCACTGAGCGGAAGAGTTTTTAGGAAAGACCAGTTGATGGCAGTGAGGCTATAGTTGAAGGTTTCAGGGGAAAAGTTAGTCAGTTTTCAACAATCTCTGTAGAGATGGGGCTTAGAGAGATGAGGAGAGTGCCTTAAGATAGAGATGAGAGAATGGTCAGCAACAGTGTCAGGGAAGGGAAGGGTTACAGTAGTTGTTTGGAGAGTTGGTCAAGATCCAGTCAATTGTGGAACCAGTAGCATTTTTACTGTAGTGGGTAGGGGTAGTGATTAGTTGTGAGAATCCATACAGGTTTATGAAATGTTGGGGTGGGTCACCAATATGGGAGTTCCAATCTATATTAACATCTCAAAGAATGATGGTTTGATGGAGGTGTTTATCCAGGAGAGTATATGTTCAAGGATAGGGATGTTTTTACCTGGAGGCATATAGATAGAGGCAATAGCAAACTTCCTATAGTTATTGATGTGGCAGTCCAGGAGCAATAGTTCAGCAGGGGAGAAACTAGGCAGGGTAATGTCTATAGGTGTTATCATCAGTGAAACAGAGTACAAGATAGCCACCCCACCGCCTTTTTTGGGTATCCTATCAGACCTATAGATATTGTATTGAGGTGGGAGAAATTCAGAGGAATTGATATGAGGTTTTAGCCAGGTTTCCGATAGGGCCAGGATGTGAGGTTTGTGTTGGGCCAACCATGCGTGAAGTTTGGACAGTTTGTTGTTTAGGCTTTAGATGTTCATTGCAGAGACAGAGAGAGATGTTTGAGGCTGGAGATATTTGAGGATATTTTTGGGGGGACAGCAGATGAAGGTGGAGAGGGAGTGGAGAGAAAGAGAGGATGGGTCTGGATTAGGATGGATGTCACCAGAAACCAGAAGAGCAAAGATAAGACGGAAAAGGTGAGGGTGGTCAGTAAGGGGAATGGGGTACTCGAGTTTGGGCTTAGTAGTAAGAGTGGGGTAGGCCATGAGTTTAAATTTAAGACATTGAAAGGGGGAAGTCAGAAAAGAGAGGGGGAAATAGTCAGTGGAGCTTGGTTATATGTTGGAAGAGGTCTGGGAAAGGGAAAGGCGGGGGAAGAGGGGAAGATATGGAGCTCAGTGTGGTAGGATGTGCTTAGAGCTAATGAGATTAAAAGTGGGAGAAATAGCAGTATGGATAGCATTGTGTGGTGGGAAAAGGAGGGGAAGAGTTATAGGGCAAATATAAAGAAATATATTAGGGAGGGGAGGTCACTAGAAGTAAGCAGTGTGAGGGAAGGAGCAGTATTGTGGGGTGGAAATAGTGAGTATGTTAGATAGTAGGTATGCTAGGGAGTGAAAGAGTTAGGTGTGAGAAAGGAAAGACACAGAAGAGGCAGGCCAAGGTGGGTGGGGAAAAGGGGAAGATTGGTGACAGGTGGAAAGAGTGAAAGGGTGAGAGCACAAATTATAGTGGTGGGAGGGGCCTGTGGGACTGACCAGACAACAAGGTGAAAGTATACATTTGAGGATACTTCAGGTGGGTGGAATTTGGGTGTGGAAAGAGAGTGAAGTGAGCCTGAGCAAAGCGAGGGGGGAGTGGACCAAGATTAAGTTGAATGCAAGGGCCTAAAACCTGCACTCAGTACTTTAATTTTACTTACTTTTAGCAGGAAAGACAGACTAACAGTATACAATTTTGAGGTTTTTATCAGGGTTACCTGTTCAAATGTCAGACAAATAAGAAAAACTTTCAAACAAAAATCTTTGTCTGAGTGTTAGAAAGCCACAAAGGTACAAGATATAGCTGTAAAAGTTGGGGTCAGAGAGACAAATGTATGAATCAGTTTGCTTAAGTTACAGGGGAAAGATGCCAAAAGTAAAGCAGAAAGAGCCATATGACTGACCAAAATGGTAACTTGCTTTGTTACACAGCACAGTAAAAGAGAGCTTAACAAATGTTTTTTTTTTTTTTTAATATTTATAACCTGCTCTGTTTAATTGTTGGGAGAGAAAAAGTTTTTGTTAGAAACTGTGGTAGACAATTGCAATCCTGTAGACACCATTTTGCAGGAGCTGCAGTACGCTACTGTAGGTAAATGTAGAGTCTGACTAGAAAAAGAGAAAAGCAGAGATTCTAGGGTACGCATTAAGGTAACAACAGGCACTTATTTTACAATACTACATTCAGAAAGGTTTAGGGGGGTGCTACTTTTACCCAGAATACAGAATATCGATATCTGTGCAGTGACAGAGAACTGGTTCAAGGCCCCAGAGAGCACCCCAGTACTACCAGGTTATACCTCATATCATGCTTTTCGGCCCCAAAACTCGGACCGAATCACAAAAGGAGGGGGAGTATCCATATTCATCAAAGATACCCATACCTCCAGGCTAGTGGCACTACACGAAGCATCAGATAACATCCATGTACAGTTAACAGTGGGCAAAACTGCCTTTCAGTTTGTAGCCTGCTACAGACCACCCTCCCAAACTCAGGAACCCCACTCAGCCTTCCTGAGAACACTGGAGTATATGAAGGTCTCTCCAAACACAATAATAGTGGGTGACTTCAACTACCCAAACATCGACTGGGAAAACTACTCAAGCCCCAACACCCTTGCCCAGTGGTTCCTAGAATTTATAAACTCAAATGCTATGAAACAACTGGTCACCACTCCCACAAGAGGGGATAACATATTGGACCTGGTCATCACCTACATGGGGACTCTATGTTCCACACCAGAGGTATGTCCCTCATTGGTAAGATCAGACCATAAATTAATCTCACTGGACATCCATATCCCATCCCCACCCCCAAACAAGGAAATCACAGTGAAAAATTTCTCGAAAGCAAATTTCACACTTCTCAAAACCGAGGTGGAATCCTTCAAAGCCCCCGGGCCAGTGGAAAATACTGCCCAAACAGCAGAATCCTTTACAAATGCATTCTATGGACACCTAAAGGAATGCATGGATCAAGCTATCCCAAATAAAACCAAGACTCACTCCTCCAAAGGCAGGAGACCAGTCTGGTGGACCCCGGCCATAAATAAGCTATACAACAGAAGGAGGAAGCTACTACATGATAGAGCAAAATCCCAAAAAGGGAAGGCATCTCTGATCAGTACTAGCAAGAAACTATGATCACTCATAAAATTATCTAAGGTCAGCTTCAAAAGAAAAATTGCACAAAACACTAAAGATAATCACAAGGCCTTCTTTAGTTATGTCAGGAATCTGGGGAGCAACTCCCAGATATGCTCTGAGTTAGTACAAAATGACAAAAAATACACTGATCCCACAGACATTGCCAACATCCTGGCAGACAGGTTCAGTGCAAACCCCCCTTCCCCCCCAAAAGACCAAATGTCTATCCCAACAGAATGTAGCCTCCCTGACATCACAAATGCACAGGTGAGAGCTGCCCTCTCCAAAGCAAAAAACACAGCAACAATGGGACCAGACGGTGTCCCGGGCTGCATCTTACATGAGCTCCAAGAAGAACTAGACCCTCACATAAATTCACTGTTCAATCTCAGCCTTGCTACAGGATATTTACCCAAGGAATGGCATACAGCAACAGTGGTCCCACTCCACAAAGTTGGTGCCACAATGGACCCAGGAAACTATCGCCCTATAAGCCTGACTAGTCTGGTCTGCAAAGCTATGGAGCGTATCATCATGGAACTCATAAACAAGGACATTGGTAACCTCCAGACACTGGATCCCACCATATTCAGCTTTGTTAAGGGCAGATTTATTTATTTATTTATTTATTTGCAGTTGTTTAACCAAGATAGTCCATTGGGCCTAATGAACCCATTTTCAATGGAGTCCTGGGGAGAAAAGCTCATAAATACATATTACACAAAGATTAATATACACACATAGATTGCATGTAGATTACAGAGGTAAACAAACTATGCTTAATATACTCTTATAAAGCTCCTAAATACATGTTACACAAAGATTAATATACACACATAGATTGCATGAAGATTACAGAGGTAAACAAACTAAGCTTAATATACACACACAGACTGCAGGTTCATTACAGAGGTAAACAGACTGATCAAAAGTATTTCAATCAAAGGAAATGATATCAACATTTTTTTTTTCCAGTTGGAATAAGGATAGGTAGTTAGATGGAGTAGGGTCAGGAGTTACTAGGTACTAGAGGCAGGCAATAATTTGTTATCTGGAATTTGAGAAAGGAAAGGAGAGGGTGAATGAAGTAGAGTGTTGGTTATGAGGGATGGGAGCAGGAGCATTCCCATGTGGAAGTTAGATGAGAGTGGAGTGATTTTTTAAAAGATTGGAGGCTAGTAGTGGTATGAATGGAGGGGGGGGGAGTTCCATAAGCGAGTTAAAGAGTGTGACAGGAGGTATTGTCCTGGGGGGTGGAGTGGTTGGTAAACTTCTATAAGGTTTTGATTATTAGATCTGAGAAGTCTTTGTGTGTGGTGCATTTTAAAGGTAGTGGCGAGGGAGGGACAGAGAGAAGGCTGGAAGATGAGTTTATGGGCATAGGTGAGCTGAATGTAGGATAGGTAGTTTGATAGTTCTAGCCAGTTTAGTTTGTGGAGAGATTCACAGTGATGTGCTGATGATTTGTTGCTAGTGGCGAATCTGGCAATTTTACTGTAGCAAGAAGACAGTTTGGTTTTGAGAGATTATTGTAGATTTGTTAGAAGGGGGGCTCCATAGAGAAGGGAGGGTAAGAGAAATGTAGTAGAGAGAGTAAATTTGGTAGTTGAGGTGAGAAACCGATTTTGTCGGTAGAGCATACCAATTTTTTGGTGGGGTTTTTTTATGTTTAGTAGTAGATGGGAGTTGAATTTAAGCCTGTTGTCGATTTGAACTCCTAGTAGTTTGGCTTCGGATACCAGTTCAAGAGGTGTTGAATTTTGGCTGGTGATAGAGAATAAATTTTTATCAAAGTTCTTGGTTTTGGAGGAGGTAAAAATCATAAGTTTAGTTTTACTAGCATTGAGTGCAAGATGGTTGTCTTTCATCCTCCTTTGCTCTGTGGTAGAGAAGGCATCTTGAGTTAGTTTTAAAAGAGTTGGGATGGATGGGGCAGCACAGATGATTGTGGAATCATCTGCATATTGGATAACGCTAGTAAGAGGGATGGAGTGGTAAAAGTCATTAATGAAAATATTAAAGAGAAGGGGTCCCAGTATGGAACCTTGAGGGACACCTGTGGGGGTGTTGAGGAAGGAGGAGGTGGCCTTTTTCCATTTGACTGCTTGTTGCCTATTGGAGAGATAGCTGGTAAACCATTTGAGGGAAGAGGGTGAGAGGTTTAGGTTATCTAGTTTAGTAAGAAGAAGGTTATGAGAGATAGTGTCGAATGCCTTAGAGAGATCGAGAAGGATGGTAGATACAGTAAAGCCAAGATCTCTAGCTTTATTCACAGTTTCAAGGAAGGAAAGCAGTCATAGTGCTATGATGGGGTCTGAATCCATGTTGGGTAGGGGTTAATAGGTTGTTGTCCAAGAGATGGGGGAGGAGTTGAAGGTGAATGCATTTCTCTAGGATCTTAGAAATGGGAGAGAGGATGGCGATGGGACGGAATTTGGAAATATTAGTATTGTTACCTCCTTTGTGCAGGGGAATGATATAAGCTTTTTTCCAGATTTGAGGAACAAGACCTTCTTGGATAGAGCGGTTGATTAGGATACTGATAGGGAGGGCAATAGCACCAGCAGCTATGCTGAGGAAGTATGAGGAAATGTTATCAGGGGCATTGGTGCAAGGTTTCAGTTTCTGTAGGGGTTTTCTTATAGTAGAAGTAGGAATAGGTTTAATGAAAAATGGTGGGGGTTGAGAGGGTGAGGAGTGGGAGAAGGAAGTAGGAGGGGGAGGTGGGAGAGGAGAAGTGGTGGTAAGAGGTGGATTGTTATTTGAAGAAGAAGTGGAGGTAGGAGGTGGATTATTATTTGAAGGAGGTAGGAGAGAAGTGGTGGTAAGAGGTGGATTGTTATTTGAAGAAGAAGAGGTAAGTTTGGAGATGGAGTCAATGAAGAAAAAATTGAATTGGGTAGCTAGATCAGAGTCTTGTATGTTTGCGGAGGGGTTAGGGTTTTCTGTATTACCGGGTTTTAGGAGGGTAGTTATACCTCTCCAGAACTTCTGTGGGTTGGTTTTATGGTTGCTTTGAAGTTGGATGAAGTAGTTTCGATGGTCTGATGTGATAAGCTTTTTAACTGAGTTACGAAGTGTTTTGTATTCATTGAGGTTAGATATAGATTTGTTACTGTGGAACTGTGTCCAGGCTTTATCTCTAAGTCGCATGGTGGCTAGTGTACTTTTGGTTAACCAGGGGGTGGTTTTCCTTTTTATTCTTTTAGTAATTAAGGGAGCATAATTGTTAAGGAGATGTAAGAAGGTAGTATTAAAGTGAGTTATAGCATCTTCAAGTGGTAGAGATTTTAGGGGGTACCAATTAAGTGATTTGAGGGTATCAGAGAAAGCTTCTGTGTTAAAGTTTCTAAGGGATCGAGTAGTTAAGTAAGTATGAGTAGCTAGCAAGGGAGAAAGAAGACATCTAGTGAAGATGGGAAGGTGGTCACTGAGGGAGTCAGGGAAGGTTCCACTGTCAGGATAGTTGTGGGGGTGGGAAACTAGAATCCAGTCTAAAATGCTGCCACTTGTGCAGTCTTTAGATGGCCTGGTTATGGAGTTAATGAGTTGAGAGTAGTTGTATAGGCTGATATTGAGGGGGTGAGCAGGGAACTGAATGGAGGACCAATTGATATTGGTATCTCCCATGATTATAGTTTCATTACAGATATTAGTTGATAGCCATGAGAGGATTTCTTCAAGTATTGGGACATTATCTCCTGGGGGAATGTAAAGAGAGGCAATGTATATAGATTTTTGTTTGTTTAGCTGAAGATGAGCTAGTATTAATTCTGCATTAGCGAATTTTAGAATGGCTTTATTATAGGGTGCTATGTGTAGGGAGGAAGAGTAGATTAGAGCCACTCCATCACCTTTTCTATGGGTTCTGTCTGTTCTGATGATAGAGAAATTAGGTGGTACTATCTCTTCATTTTTAAATGGGGTTTTAGCCAGGTTTCAGAAATGGCAAGGATGTCAAGTTTGTTATGGAGTAGCCAGGCATGAAGATTTGGAATTTTGTTAGCTAAGCTTTGTGCATTAAGAGATGTAAGCAGGATGGATTTGGTTATTGAGGAGGAGGGGGTTGGTCCTGGGTTAGGGTGAATATCACCAGATAAAAGTATGGAAGTTAGAAGTTGAGTTATGTAGTAGAGGTCACGGCCGGACTGCAAAGAAACGTTCTAAAATACTTTAATTTAAACGCTTAATAATAAAAGTTACGTTTTTCATCCTGTTTACATACATGTTCAAAGATATTGTCAAATTTTATGGTAGGTTCATCGACGACATTTTTATAATCATAGATGGGTCGTCAGTTGAAGCAATAGAATTGATTCATATGATGAATAATACAACTGAATTTTTAGAATTATCCCATTCGTCCAATGATAATGCTATGGTCTTCCTGGATGTTGAGGTATCAAAAAATAATGTTGATAGGTGTTATAAAGTGGTATTATACAGGAAGCCAACATATTCAAATAAATTTTTACATTTTTCTAGTGCCCACCCATTTCACCAAAAACGTTCAGTTTTAAAAGGTCAGTTAGTAAGGGCTGCAAGAATGATATCTATTGATGAGAATTTTCAAAAAGAATGCATGTTATTAAAGGAAATGTTTCTCAATAGAGCTTATCCTATCCAACTGATAGATGACTTAATTCAAGAAGTAACATTAAAAAGAGAGAATGGTATTTATGAACCAATATTTAATACCAAGGTAAATTCCTTCAATAAAGAAGTGAACATAAGTGAGTTGGCTCTAGATCAGGTAGCAAATGCACCTTTTCAAACTGAATTCAACTCAGCATGTATCATGAGTTTTTCATCTAACTATTTGGATATAAAAGAAATCATTTTTAAAAATTGGTCCGTATTGAATGATGAAATGGATTTAAGTACCATTTTTAATTTTATACCAAAGGTGATCTGGAGAAAGGGTATTAGTTACAGAGAAATTTTTCAAAGAAAAAGAAAATGTATAAATAGAAATATAGGTATGAAACAATGTGGTTGCTGTCCGTATTGTTATATAATAGACAAAGGTATTAATATAGTCATCGATTCCTATACGATACGGTTAAAGGACAGTTTTAACTGTAATACCAGAGGAGTAGTTTATGTTGCAAAGTGCCAAGCATGTCCCTCATTCTATATAGGTAAAACAGATAGAAGATTAAGGGACAGAATATCTGAACACCTGAGAAGTATAACACATAAAAGGGAGGACAATGCTTTGGCAATGCATATCATAATGCATCCACAACACAAATTTAAATTTAAGATAATTCAGCAAATCCAACAAGATGATAGAGGAGGGCCATTTACCCTACTATTGGAGAAAATGGAATTGATTTGGCAACTTAGATTGAATGCCTTTGTGAACCCAGGTCTAAATGATAAATGTTCTATAATGTGCCTGTTGAGGTTGAGAAGTTTAGAAAGATAGGTCATAATATATAAAGAGATTTTTAATAATAATAAAATATAATTTCCAATATAATATTTAATAACTGGTCATATAAATAGTTCTTTACATAAATATTTCATATCTAATATTTTATAATACTTTGTATTTTGAAAAAAATATACATATATTTATATATATATATATATATATATATATATATATATATATATATATATACATAAAAAAGGTTATAGGATATATAAAATGTATGGTATCATTGAATTATCATCATTTTTAAATTATGGATATAAATATTAATATTAATATATTTATTAAATTTATTAAATTTATGTATTTTTTATTTTAATTTATTAACATATATATATATATATATATATATATATATATATATATATATATCAACATAAAGTGTTTTCTATTGTAAGGTGTTATGAAACATTGAATGTTAAATATTTGATGAATTGTCAATATAGAACTTTTTGAGTATTCTATAATTTTAATATAATTTTTATTGAAATGCAAGTTTAGATTGTGCACATACAAACATTCAAAGGCACAATCTGTATATATATATTTTATAGCATATTATAATCATTTTACATTTTTTACATATTTGATAATTTATTATTTCAATAATTCACATCTCACATTTTATAAAAAATATAAAATTTATAAAAGATATAAAATTTATAAAATACATGATATATTTACACATTTTTTTATATATCGTGTATAAAGTGAGGTGGAGGTTGTGTTTGTGGGGGTGTGAGTTTTTTGCGGGTGTTTGTGTGTTTGTGTGTTTGTATGTATGTGTGTGTGTGTGTGTGTGTGTGTGTGTGTGTGTGGGTGTGTATGTGTTTGTGTGAGTGGGTGTGTGGGGGTGTAGTAGTGTGTGTATATGTGTGTACATATAAACATAAAAATATATAGTATGTTCATATACAACACATCTTTGAATTTTAATAATTTTAATATTTTTAATAAATTTGAATAAAAATCCAATGGATATAGTACATGTTTCCATATGTATAAACACATATAGAGTTATACATACATATTTGCACACATTTATCCAAATATTTAATTTAATTTATCTAATTATTTTCCGTGTATTCGACATTTTCAGAATATCGGAAATATTGATTCATAGGCATTTGAATGTTGGTCATGTGAGACATATATATATATATATATATATATATATATATATATATATATATATATATACATTTTCCCCTATTGAGATATAATAATATATATATATATATATATATATATATATATGTATATATATATAACATATATGTGTATATAATCATATACACATGCATATATATATATATTTATTTATATAAAGCGATTTGTAAAATTGTCAGTATAAATTGAAGCTGTCCGGTCTCTCTTCCTGTTTTGTCTGTTTGTCTTTTTGTTATTATATATGACATATACTTCTTTAAGAAGATAAGCACCAATTAAAAATTTTGTGCGCTTTTTATAAACATTGTATAAATACTACACTTTGAAATTATTAACTGTGTGATTTTTCTGAAGAAGTCCTGTATGTAAACAGGACGAAAAATGTAACTTTTATTATTAAGCGTTTAAATTAAAGTATTTTAGAATGTTTTTTTGCAGTCCGGCCGTGATATCTGTTTTTTCATTTGTTTGGACATAACATCGTTTTTTGAAGTTTGTTTGTGCGAACATGGCTGAGGACACTTTTCAAGGAATGCCGGAAATTCTAAGAGCTACAGAAATGGAAACCGAGAATGACGGAATGAACAAATTAACGCAACTTATAGCTCTATTATCTCAGAAGGTAGAGACAATGAACGAGAGACTGGACGCAATTTCAATTTCTTACATCCCAAATGGACAGAGAGATCATAGGGATGTATTGGAGACGCAACAACCAACACAATCGCAGGGGAGCTTGTTTGGAAATCAAGGAAACATAATACAAACAGGTACTGTAATGGGGGCTAATGCTCTCAATGCATCTAATGCTTCTTTGAATGTTGTCAATACGCCTAATATTGGGCAAAGGCTACAGATATCTTGTGTGGTGACATCTTTAACATCAAATGCTAATGTTAATAATAACAGTATTACCTCTTCACAAAATGAGGCAAATACCAATGTAGCGAATAATATACCAGTGACAGAGAGAATGGGTACACAGAATCAAATGAATATCAACATATCACCTATAGGAACACAAATTCCAAACTTAAAAGATTGGTTAGTAGCACCAGTGGGCTTAAATACATCGGAACATTCAAATAATGAGATAGGAATGGAACAAAACGATAGCCCACTTTTGGCTAATCTATTGGATAATTTGGATAACAGCATGCTAAAATACAAGAAATTCAATCTTGAGATAGAGTACTTTCAATAATGTATTAAAGCAAATATAGTTCCTAAAGGTTTTAGAACTTGGCGTTATCCTACTGGTTTGGTCACTGGTTCTGAATTTCATAAAGACCTTATAAAGGCCTTCAATCAAGAAGGCATACAATTGATGGAAATCATGATGAAACATTATACCATACAAGCCAAAGAACTGGGAGAAAATATTGAACATTTAGATGGTACTATAAGACAACATAATGATTTTACTCGATACAAGTATGACCATCTAAGGTGTTTCCAAAGCATCAAAAAGCATATCGAGAAGCTTAGGTACACAAAAATTAAAAAAATTGGACATGGATAGACTGCAATATAATGAAGGTAGAGCATATCCTCCACCTCCAACATCACAGACAAGATTGAGGCCTATGGTAAATCAGACCAGTTCTAGTAATTCTAGTAATCAGGAGACTAATGCTAGGCACAACATGGTGTCAGCTAGTAATCAAGATCAATCTTCTAATTTTTGTCAACAACAAGAAAATAATGACCAATTGCTTAATGATCAAGTAAGACGAAGTGAAAGACTAAAGGAATGGAACAATCCAGAAGTAGGGCCTTCAAGCAACATAGCCAAATCAAACAATAATCAGGGTTTTCAGAAACCCAATCAGAAAAAACAATGGAACAAGAGGAAGAACCGAAACAACAGGAGATGACCAATGAATCAAACCAATGTTTGGTCCCCATATTGGTAAAAAATCGAAAAGGGGATTTTACTATATATAATTATTCTTCTTTTCAGGTCTCAAATCATATGACAGAAACCCTATCAAAGGGTCTAACCTTTGTTCCATCATCTAAGATGGATTTGGCTAAAACAATTTGTGACTTGAAACTATTTGTCAGAAAATTAAATTTGAAAATGTTATTGGGAAATCAAGTACCACAAAATTCTGGGTTTAGAGTCCCTAGTGTTTATAATCCTCCCTTACAAAATGCTCTCTTTATTTTTGAGAAGGTTTGTGAATTGGATATAAGAAAGTTAAGTAAGGGTAAGCTTAAAGGAATCAATAATTTAGTACGGGAAGAAAGGGAAGACCTTGAGGCTTTAATGTCCGCCAATGTCAGGATTATGAATCCTGATAAGGGCGGAGGTTTGGTCTTCATGGATTTACCAGATTATGAAAGTCGTATTATGAAAATATTGGAAAGCGATGCATATATAAAAGCATCACTTAATGAATACAATAAGGCGAACCAGTTCATAAAAGGATTTCTCAATGAGTTGTTCATAGAGGCCAGAATAGATTTGCACACCTTTAATTATTTAACCATCCTGGTCCCTCGAACACCATACATATTTGGAGTGCCCAAAATACATAAGAGTCTTCACAATCCACCATTCAGACCTATAGTCGATGGTAGAAATTTGTCAACTTATGCATGTGCAAAATTTGTAGATTCAATGTTAAAGAAATATGTAATACAAGAATCATGGATCATAAAGAATTCTTGGGCCTTTTTAGCCAGTTTGAATAATTTTTCTTATTCACAACAGTATAGTTTTGTAACAATGGACATAAAGGACTTATATACTTGTATCCCCCAACAAACAGGTATTGAATGGGTAATCTCTAAAATGGGTAAACTGAATGCACCCCAGGCAGAGATAACCCTGGTTCAGGAGTTGTTGGACATAGTTTTGTCTTATAACTTCATATTATTTAACAAACAATATTATAAACAGAGAGAAGGAGTGGCAATGGGTTCACCATGTGGCTCTAGTTATGCCAACATGGTGTTGGCACATTGGGAGACCACATATATCTTCACAAATGTATTGTTCAAAGATATTGTCAAATTTTATGGTAGGTTCATTGACGACATTTTATAATCATAGATGGGTCGTCAGTTGAAGCAATAGAATTGATTCATATGATGAATAATACAACTGAATTTTTAGAATTATCCCATTCGTCCAATGATAATGCTATGGTCTTCCTGGATGTTGAGGTATCAAAAAATAATGTTGATAGGCGTTATGAAGCGGTATTATACAGGAAGCCAACATATTCAAATAAATTTTTACATTTTTCTAGTGCCCACCCATTTCACCAAAAACGTTCAGTTTTAAAAGGTCAGTTAGTAAGGGCTGCAAGAATGATATCTATTGATGAGAATTTTCAAAAAGAATGCATGTTATTAAGGGAAATGTTTCTCAATAGAGCTTATCCTATCCAACTGATAGATGACTTAATTCAAGAAGTAACATTAAAAAGAGAGAATGGTATTTATGAACCAATACTTAATACCAAGGTAAATTCCTTCAATAAAGAAGTGAACATAAGTGAGTTGGATCTAGATCAGGTAGCAAATGCACCTTTTCAAACTGAATTTAACTCAGCATGTATCATGAGTTTTTCATCTAACTATTTGGATATAAAAGAAATCATTTTTAAAAATTGGTCCGTATTGAATGATGAAATGGATTTAAGTACCATTTTTAATTTTATACCAAAGGTGATCTGGAGAAAGGGTGTTAGTTACAGAGAAATTTTTCAAAGAAAAAGAAAATATATAAATAGAAATATAGGTATGAAACAACGTGGTTGCTGTCCGTATTGTTATATAATAGACAAAGGTATTAATATAGTCATCAATTCCTATACGATTCGGTTAAAGGACAGTTTTAACTGTAATACCAGAGGAGTAGTTTATGTTGCAAAGTGCCAAGCATGTCCCTCATTCTATATAGGTAAAACAGATAGAAGATTAAGGGACAGAATATCTGAACACCTGAGAATTATAACACATAAAAGGGAGGACAATGCTTTGGCAATGCATATCATAATGCATCCACAACACAAATTTAAATTTAAGATAATTCTGCAAATCCAACAAGATGATAGAGGAGGGCCATTTACCCTACTATTGGAGAAAATGGAATTGATTTGGCAACTTAGATTGAATGCCTTTGTGAACCCAGGTCTAAATGATAAATGTTCTATAATGTGCCTGTTGAGGTTGAGAAGTTTAGAAAGATAGGTCATAATATATAAAGAGATTTTTAATAATAATAAAATATAATTTCCAATATAATATTTAATAACTGGTCATATAAATAGTTCTTTACATAAATATTTCATATCTAACATTTTATAATACTTTGTATTTTGAAAAAAAAAATATATATATATATACATAATAAATGTTATAGGATATATAAAATTTATGGTATCATTGAATTATCATCATTTTTAAATTATGGATATAAATATTAATATTAATATTATATTTATTAAATTTATTAAATTTATGTATTTTTTATTTTAATTTATTAACATATATATATATATATATATATATATATATATATATATATATATATATATATATATATATATATCAACATAAAGTGTTTTCTATTGTAAGGTGTTATGAAACACTGAATGTTAAATATTTGATGAATTGTCAATATAGAACTTTTTGAGTATTCTATAATTTTAATATAATTTTTATTGAAATGCAAGTTTAGATTGTGCACATACAAACATTCAAAGGCACAATCGGTATATATATATATTTTATAGCATATTATAATCATTTTACATTTTTTACATATTTGATAATTTATTATTTCAATAATTCACATCTCACATTTTATAAAAAATATAAAATTTGATTCATTCCAAAATGGTGGTCGACTAGTGAACAGCCTATGCACAGAGCTCCTCACCTCAACTTCTTTTTCTAAGATACTACACACTTCGAATAGAGCTACCTTACCTTCATTTCTTCGGTAACTGCATCACCTTCGCAGTGGGAAACAACTTATAATAGACTTTCATCAGCTCGGGCTTTTCCACAGTGTTATCCTCACAAGTAACTTAGGGAGGCCTGCTCCTTCTGGTAACACCTCCAACTCCACATGGCTAAACAGACAAAAACATCAAATGACTCTTTTACAATGGAAACTCAAACAATTAAAGCCAAAGCCTCAGCAATTTTTTCACCTGAAAAAGAAGTCCTTTCCAAAAGGCAGAGAACAAATAAACAAAATGCGGAGCCTATTAAAAATGATGCAATTAGTAAAGAAGACTCCAGCTTCCACATGGATGAGTTGAAGCAGGCCCTCCAGCCCATACAATCTGCCATACAAAACTTCTCGGAACAACTTTCAACTATAGGTAAATCCATCAATCAAATTGTGGACAGAGTAGACACACTCGAGCAAAAAGTACAATCCAATGAATTCCAACTACAATCCTTATCAGATGATCTGCGTACCAAAACAGCCTCTTTATTAGACCTACAAGCAAAACTTACAGATCTAGAAGCTAGAAGTAGGCGTAATAATATATTAATAAGAGGTCTTCCAGAGAGCTACGACAGTCAAGGCTTACTTGCTATAACAAAACAAATATTTGACTCACTACTTCACTCAGAAGGGGAAAAAAATGTTACAATTGAGAGAGCCCACCGTGCGCTTTATAAAAGACAAGATACCTTAGCTCCTCGTCAAATATATACAAGACTACTGAACTTCCAGTCAGCTCAACAGATACTATATGCAGCAAAAAAAAATAAAAACTTCACGTGGAATAATCACAAATTAACTTTTACACAAGATTTACCCATCTCCATCAAGGAAAACAGACAGAAACTAGCCCCGTTTTGCTCAGACTTAATTAAAAGAAACATCAGATTCCAAATGCGTTACCCAAATACTTTGTCTTTCTCCCAAAATGAAACCAAATATACAGTAACCTCCCAAAAAGAAGCAAAAGAGATCTTCCTCAAAATATTTAACAAAATCCCAGACCTTGGATAAAGGCACTAGCTTCCAGCACAAGCGTTTCAGCAGCTTTACACTTCAGTTGTCTAATTCACTCACCGGAGGCTTCAGGGACATCACCGCTCTCAAATCCAGCGCCAACATGGTACTTCTATCAGTTTTGTGACTGTTTAAATTAGTACAACATCCTTCCATATGTTTGCAGGCAGATCCACGTGTCTAGCAAGGAATACATCGTCGCCGCGAGGTTTCTGGAGGGACTCCTTCTACTGTGACACCTGAAATGTTCGTTTGCTAATTCTGTTCTCCCTCAACCGCGCTTATAGCGCTGAGCATCGCAAACAAGTCCTGTTTACTGCAAGCAGATTCCCTGTACATGTTACAGGCTTGCAATCGCTTTTTTTTTCTCCTTTTTTCTTTTTTTTTACTGCTGGGTCACTCTGGTTTAGTGAAGTGCAGACCAGGAAGGTCTGTTTGGGACCCTCGACGCTATGTTGTTAAAACACACTAAGTAATGGCATAAACATCTTCAATAACACACACACAACTTACACAAGAGCATATAAGATGCCAGGTAGAGCTTTTCACTACATGCTGACTTCCTTGACCCAGTTGTTTTGCACAGAAATCAAAACTTCCAGTATGTGTACCATAGTAAGCCAGGTAGTGCCCAACATCAGCTCATGCCTTAACTGATACTATAAAAAAAATTTTTCTGCCTCAGTCAGATATTGTTTGCTCATACATGCATGTGTTTAACACACATATGTGTGCATGTATATATTTATATATGTGTATGTGTGTGTGTATTTATAAATGCACACATTTATATATCTTCTTAAAAAAGAGATAACAAGATTCAAATAGTTTCCAATTATATGTATCATTTTTTCTTTTTGTATTATTTCCTAGTTACACTGTTGAGCTGGGGTTCTCATTATAGATAGAAAGGAATTTCGTTTGAATCTTTGATTGTATTGTCGATGCTTATAAGGAAATAGGGAAGAAATGCCTTATTCCGACTGTAATTAATTAAACAAACCCATACCGTAGCAAATCTAGTACATCTGTTATAACCAACTCTTAGACACACTTATAATTTATTTCTGCCTTACTGAACTGACTATAGGTTTCACTTAGAGAAGTCCCCTTATAGTGTTGGGAAGTTAAGAAAGAAATAAGGCTATGTGGATCATTTACTAATGGGGGCAGGGTGGTCATGGTACTTGACATAATGCTGTTTTATAAATGCAATGATTTAACTTAAATCAACGGGCAGATAAAAGATGTACAGGGGTTTTAAAGACTACCTATACCCAAACCAGTAATGCTTAAATCTGGTACAGGGTAACCACAGAAAAAGGGAGGCTCTCAACAACGCAACAAGACTCTCAGTTTTAACTAGCTCTGCCATCATCAGAGTCTGATCTTTGGTAATACCTTCCCGCCCAAACAACATCAAATAACACCACAACTACTTATTTGGTTTAGTTTTTCAACCATCTACAACTTATGCCATAATGACATTCTCACTAGTCTCAGACTCTTGTTTATGGCGAACTCAACAATGCTTTAGGTGTATACCTTTTTTTACAGCCTTCCTGTTGTGTGTGATATTCAATAAGAAATGCTTATACTTGCAATAAGTCTGTTATATATAGGATGTATAGATCTACATTTCTCATATATATTAAGATTAAGAGCTTAGACTTACAAGCGCATGTTTTATGTACATAAGGTCATACTTTCTTGACAAACTAGTAGGTGTAGCATTTACATACGGTAGCTGTATGTGCATTGTATTAGGGGTCTAGTTTGATCACCCTTTGGTTAAAAATGTTTATGTATATATGTATAGAAATGTTAGGGTTTTCTTTTGTTACTTTTTATACTTCTTCGCCTATGGGGTTCAGGTGGGTAGGCACCGGGGCATGTCAGAAGGAGTATAGTGCTACTTCCTCCTCTTCATCCAAACTGTTTACTGATACAGATATGATACGGTTCTCCATATTCCTCTCAGCCTATTACAGACACAAAGCAGGTTCTAGTCAACACACATTATGTTACCCAAATATTACTTTAAACCTCCAAATACATAATGTCTCCTTACACTTCGGTAGTTTTTAATTCACATGAGTTGGGCCGTTGACTCTTGGAACATTAAAGGCTTACAAAATACCGCTAAAAGAAAACTGTTTCTTCACCTGCTGTTTAAATCCCAGGCTAATATTAGCTTTCTCCAGGAAACACACTTATCTGAAAAAGAATGGGAGCACACAAAAAATAGAAAATGGATCAGGTCAATAATAAGTGCTGGTGACAGCTCAAACTCGAAGGGGGTGGCCATTATAATTAAGAAACAATTCCAGGAACCTATTAATGAATATAAATCTGATGCAAACGGCAGATGGTGCTATTTCACCTCTACACTCCCAGATTCCTCCAAACCAGTTATGTTCATGAACCTTTATGGTCCTTGTTCTCAACAACAAACCTTTATCCTAGAAATCTATAACATACTAAACTCATTTCCAAATTACTTATTTATAGTAGGAGGGGACTGGAATATGGTAATCGATCCCAGTCTAGATCGCACCAGCAAGTCCTCCTCCTATAACTTCCAAGCTTCTATAGCCTTAGAGGAACTTATTTCAGATTTTAATCTTGTAGACACTATCACTTTTAGTAATATTTCGACCAAAGAAAATCTATATACCTTCTATTCCAACTGTCACAAATCTTGGTCACGACTAGACTTCATTCTGATTTCGGACCCCCTATCTAAATTTAAAAATACTTTTAATATTGAACCCAGATCTCTCTCCGACCATGCAAAAATCTCTCTTAAAATCAGATTCAACACGCCTGTTTTTACATTCGCTAACTGGACCCTTAACAATAACCTACTAAATAATAAAGATATTTTAAATAAAATTAATAATATGTTGTTGGTTCTCGACACTAATCTTACAAAATCCCTAATCCCCCCAGACATTCAATGGGCGGCCTGTAAAGCCGAAATGAGAGGTTTTCTGATTAGCAAAGCTTCCTATCTTAAAAAACTCAACACTAAAAAAGAAAATACTCTATCCCTTAAACTATCATCTTTAGAAAAAACTCAGAGATTATCTCCAGACCCAAAAACTGAAGTACTGATCAACTCCACGCGCAAAGAATTACTAGAACTTCACTCACAGAATTTTTCCCTACAGGAACAAAAATGTATTGCAACATATTCTGAATGGGCCCAAACTCCCTCAAGAACTCTGGCAAGAATATTAAAAAATAATAACGGTGCTCCCAGAATATCCACTCTTCAGTATCAAGGGAAAATTTATAACTCAGACTCTGAAATAATACACTTATTCTTTGAATTATTTTCAGATATTTATAGTAGTAATAAACAAGATTTTTTAAAACCCCAGAGGGAGTCCTTTCTAAACTCCATTAACTTCCCCTCTCTTGAACCAATTCAAGTCTCTGTCCTCTCTGCGCCAATTACCATCCAAGAAATTCATGACATTATAAACAATCTTAAAAGAGGCAAATCTCCGGGCCCTGATGGCTTCACTACTAACTTTTACAAAGCCTTTTGCCCAAAAATATCCTCTATCCTATGGAAAGTCTTTAACTGTATCATTAAGGAGGGTATTACTGACTTACATTGGAACAACTCAAAAACCATCTTACTATTAAAAAACAAACAAGACAGAGCAGACCCGCACAATTACAGACCAATTTCGTTAATAAATGTTGACATTAAGATTCTTGCTGCTATCTTAGCTAATAGATTACAAAAGATACTCCCGTCTTTATTATCCCCTGACCAAGCTGGCTTTATGAGCAATAGACACACATGGGATAATACCCTAACCTTGGATTCCCTTATACAATTGACCAAAAAAGACAAAAATCCAATTTACGCCCTAACCTTGGATGCCTCTAAAGCTTTCGACAGAGTCAACTGGGACTTTTTGTTTGCTACCTTGTCCCATTTCAATATACCTAAATTCTTCTCGGATATAATCAGAACACTTTATACAAAGTCCCACACATACCTTTATATAAACAAACAGAGATCCAAGCCAATATTGATTACCAATGGAACTAGGCAGGGTTGCCCACTCTCACCCTTTCTCTTTAACATTTTTATCGAGCCTTTCTTCTTATATATTGCGCAGAATACACACCACAACATCCCTAAAATTCTAAACACACATGTTGCACTATCAGCTTTTGCAGATGACTTAAATATATACTTCCAATTTCCCAACTCAGACCTACCCAAAATCTTTGATGCCATTAAGTACTTTTCCTCCGCATCTGATTACGTAATTAACAATAAAAAATCACATATTTTCCCAATCAATCCTAACTCCCACAAATCTTTTTATTTCCCCGAGTCCTCTTTACAAATAACATATAATCTTAAATATCTAGGTATCCATTTTGAACATAATCAAGCTTCCATGCTCCAAAATAATCTACTAAAAACATGGTCCACCATCCAGCAAGATTTACAAAGATGGAAACTTATGAATCTAGCTTTCTTGTCCAAAGTAGCAATAGTGAAAATGAATATCTTACCCAGACTCTTATATCAATTCAACGCTTCGGATATAGAAGTCTTTAATAACTTCTTTTCCAAAATTGAAAAAGATCTAGCTGGGTTCATCTGGTTCCCGAAGTCAGTCAGAATCTCTTACTCTAAATTAACTTATCCTAAGGAGAAAGGGGGGTTGGGCCTTCCAAACTTCCAACTGTACTACAAGATCATCTGCTCAAACAGAGTCTGGTCTATTTCAAACTTTAGCAGCAAAAACCAAACCCACTCTCCATCATGGTTGAAAATATGGCATCATCATATTATCTCTAACAAAATTAATCCTAAGGCTATTCCCTTCCTTTCCACTCTCTCTATAAACAATTGTAATTTAGCACATTCTCTGAAACATAAAATTAGGCTTTTCCAAAAACTCATTAAAGACATCAACATGGAAAATATCCTACCCCTGCTCCAACCACTCCATCAAAATCCAAACATCAAAATCAACAATATGACGTTGGACCTTACTAAATTTCCTCGCATCAAAGACCTCAATGTTTGGGACATCCTCAAACATAGTTCAAAATCTATCCCTGAGCTACGATTAATTCTTGGAACCAATAACAAATACACAGTGATTCTTCGACAACTAAGAGAAGTTATACTTGCACAACATTCGAATCCTCCCCCTAATCCTCAGGAAATCAACAAATTAATTGAAACTATATCTGTAATATCAAGCACTAAAAAAACAATCTCATCCTCTTACAAACTATTGAATAAGGTGTTATACAACTCAAACTGTCTCTTTTCCAACTATTGGAACACTGTTGGGTCTCCTATCTCAGAGGACCAAAAACTCTCAGCTATAAAATCTACTCTAGAACTCTCCCTTTTTAAAAAACTCTTATACACCCAACTGATGCTAAACAACAATTCCTACTTCACTCCTGTAATACTCAATAAATTTAATCCCAACTCATCCCCCTCGTGTACATGCTGCTCCCAACCGAGAGCGGATCTACTACACATTATGTGGTATTGCAACCACTCTTACAAACTCTGGTGCTCTCTAAAAGTTCGTTTACAAAAAATGGGTTACTACACCTCAACCCTGTCGTGGGAAACAGCCATTCTCCATATTCATACCTCCGTAATACCTAAAGCACAACTTCACATTTTAATTATTCTCTGTTCACTTATTAAGCTATACATCACTAAAAACTGGTTAGATCGCACCAAACTTAGTTGGAATGGTTTCAAAGAGATGGCTTTCAAACACATCTCAGCTCATAAATTCATTATAAAGGGCCCCAAAAAGAGAGCTTATTTTGGCAAATTATGGAAGAAACTTATAGATGTGATCCATACTGAATAACTTCCCATTCACATCTTGTGTACAACAGCTATCCATATTCCTGTTAATATACCGGAGAACCACAGCCAACCCAATTTCTTATTATATTTTTGCATTACCACCGCGGAGGAACGTAGCACTCTTGGTTGTAAATATTGTATATATTTGTTTTTGTTTTTGGGTAAATGGATTACAATGCTCTCATTGTGCTGTACCTATCCTTCTCATATGTATCATCGCTAAACTATGTGGCTACTCACTATTTTCTGTAATAATCCAACGTTGCATTCTAATGAGTATAACTGTAATGTACTTCCTCATCCAGTTTGCATTGTACCATACTTTGAAAAATAAAAGAATTATTTGAAAAAAAAAAAAAAAAAAAAAAATATAAAATTTATAAAAGATATAAAATTTATAAAATACATGATATATTTACACATTTTTTTATATATCGTGTATAAAGTGAGGTGGAGGTTGTGTTTGTGGGGGTGTTTTTTGCGGGTGTTTGTGTGTTTGTATGTATGTGTGTGTGTGTGTGTGTGTGTGTGTGTGTGTTTGTGTGAGTGGGTGTGTGGGGGTGTAGTAGTGTGTGTGTATATATGTGTACATATAACATAAACATAAAAATATATAGTATGTTCATATACAACACATCTTTGAATTTTAATAATTTTAATATTTTTAATAAATTTTAATAAAAATCCAATGGATATAGTACATGTTTCCATATGTATAAACACATATAGAGTTATACATACATATTTGCACACATTTATCCAAATATTTAATTTAATTTATCTAATTATTTTCCGTGTATTCGACATTTTCAGAATATCGGAAATATTGATTCATAGGCATTTGAATGTTGGTCATGTGAGACATATATATATATATATATATATATATATATATATATATATATATATATATATATATATATATATATATATATATATATTTATATATATGTATAACATATATGTGTATATAATCATATACACATGCATATATATATATTTATTTATATAAAGCGATTTGTAAAGTTGTCAGTATAAATTGAAGCTGTCCGGTCT
The DNA here is from genome assembly GCF_019279795.1 of Protopterus annectens. Classification (NCBI taxonomy): domain Eukaryota; kingdom Metazoa; phylum Chordata; order Ceratodontiformes; family Protopteridae; genus Protopterus; species Protopterus annectens. The sequence goes on along the minus strand of NC_056726.1, from coordinate 978,326,180 downwards.
CTCTTCCTGTTTTGTCTGTTTGTCTTTTTGTTATTATATATGACATATACTTCTTTAAGAAGATAAGCACCAATTAAAAATTTTGCGCGCTTTTTATAAACATTGTATAAATACTACACTTTGAAATTATTAACTGTGTGATTTTTCTGAAGAAGTCCTGTATGTAAACAGGACGAAAAACGTAACTTTTATTATTAAGCATTTAAATTAAAGTATTTTAGAATGTTTCTTTGCAGTCCGGCCGTGATATCTGTTTTTTCATTTGTTTGGACATAACATCGTTTTTTATGTAGTAGAGGTATTTGGATTGTTTTCACTGAGAGTTGTAAGTCGGAAGATTAGTGGGAGATAAGGACAGAGTAGTTGGTGAGTATTTAAGAGTGGGGAATAGTTTGAAATGAAAACATAGGTTGTTGTTGAAGGGATATAGTTCCAGGGAGATAGAGATGAAGAAGTTGGATTGTGATGTATGCAGAGGGTAGGTTGTCTGTGAGAATGGTGAGTAGGTGATGGGATAAGGTTGGGTAAGATAGTAGATGTAGGTAAGGTTTAAGAGGAGTAGTAGTTGAATTGGGAAGGATAAGTATCTTTTAAGCATGTTAGGGTTTAGATGAACAATGTAGTGGTGTTGTGTAAGGAGATGGGAGGGATGAGAAGTAAGGCTAATGTGTAAGTGGGTGGGGATAGGAGGAGGAAGGGATGGAGTTTAGTGGGTGGAGAGGAGGTGGGAGTGGTTATATGGGTATAAATGTAGATGTAGTGGGGATGGGTGGGAATTGGGGGTAGGGAAGGGGAGCGGAGTGAGCCCGTAGGGCGAACGGAGCTAGGGTTGTCACCTTTTCAAATGCCCAAAGTGGGACATTTTTGGTACAAAGTCAGATTTTGCAGGCCGAAACATACCCTTGGCCACTACGAAGAACAGAACTTCACTTTTTTGCCTAGATAAAAGATTATTCTTGTAATGTTTTAGTTGCTTATTCTGTTTCTTATAACATTTAGGCGATTCAGATACAGGATAACTGTTTTATGCAACTATTACATAAAAATATAGGAAATAATTTTGTCCTAAAATCTCAGGACATTTGCCATTTTTACAATTTTTTTGCAGGACACAACTGCCAAAAGAGGGACTGTCCCTTGCAAAGTGGGACAGGTGGTAAACCTAAACGGAGTGGGCAAGAGCAAGTAGCAGAGGATTCAGCAGAGACAGTGAGCACCATTCACCTGGAGAAGGACAGAGGGACAGGTAATTAGCTGCTAGAAGAGCAGGTGAGGTGCAGGAGAGAGAGGCAGGTAAGGTGCAGGAGAGAGGATAGTGGAGAGGGGGAACTATGAAGAAAGAGTCTAAGTTAGTAATGACTAGGAGCTAAGGAGGAGTAGAAAGGGGAAAGAAGGCAACTGAGAATGTCTGCGAGATGATAGAGGAGGAAAGGCAGTGGACGAAGACTACAAAAACTATGGGGAGGGAGAAGGGCACAAGGGTGAGTTACACTGCCACCTAGTGTGCAGAGTAGGAATTACAGTAGGTAACCAGGAAAGCTGGATAGGTGGGGAAGAGTAAGCTAAGTAGCTAGGGAAAAGACAGGAGAAGCTTTTAGTCAGGGAGAGGAGTCTGGCTGCTGGTTTACCTGACTAAGTGGCTTTAATTAGCTTACAAGTTTAATTACAAGACAAGAAATTGGATTAGCTTGCAGTATGGGTCAACAGAGAAACATACTTTGTAAATTCTGTACAAACAGGTGAGTGCACTGGGCAGCAAAAAAGGATGGTCCAATATGGCAAGGCTTGAGGTGGATCAGGGGGTCCTTAGACGGCAGGCAAGTCCCTTATTGCAATGTAGTCGTTAGATTGCTGGGAGGGTGAAAGGTAAGAAGAAAGGGATTAGAATATGATAAAGCAACAAGAAGAGCTTTTAGTGAACAGATAGAAAATAGGTAGAACAATAGTTCAGCAAGTATTAATAAAAATTAAACTATACATTCTTATGCAGCTACATTAAGAAATAGGCTAGCTTTACACATGCAGACCACTAGTAATCTAAAACACACTATGCAGGATTTAGCAAGGAAGATAACATAAATCAGTCAGAGGCATCAAAAAGGCAATTTCCAGCAAGAGGAAGACAATATATGTTGAAAAATAGTCAGGCAAGATCACAAGTAGGGCACAGGCAACAGCTGCTTGGTAAGATGGTAGTTACTCCCACGGATGTTTGGCTTGATCAACTGAAAAACTATGCTGATTGGTTAAGGAAGAAGTCTGCTTCCAGATATTACATTGGGCTAAGATACTAGCAAGATGTTTGGTCTGCTAATAATGGTACCAAATTAAATGCAGGTACGAGTCTATCGCCAACAAATACATGAAGTAGCAAAGCACAGGACTGTAAAACTAAAAACACCCTGCCCTAGCTCTTGGTTAAATTAATGAGAGCAGTAGAGCAGTCAAATAAAAGGATATCAAAAGAGCAGGAATGCTCATTCAACGACTGCGCAAACAGTCCACGTGGGAGGAACCACACGCCAAGTAGCAACTAGCGCTGTTACAGTGCAAGGTTAAGCAGACACCAAAATATAGTGAATTCACCTAATTAAACAGCCTAGTATAATGCAGTGAAACACTTCGCACTAGCTGTTTTTACAAATGGGGTAGTCAGGACGCTAAAGCAACATACAATCATGCAGTTTGTAATATCACAATATGTATCATAACTAATCACTTAAATCACGCTACTGTGAAACGCTAGCACTGGCTGCTAGCGATTCAACAGTTAAGATAGTCAAGGAGCAGTGTAGCATACAATCACTTAAATTCTGCCCGTAAGGTAAGAGTAAGGACAGAAAAAAAGATGCAACGCTAGTCACAACAGACTATGGGCATCAGTAAGACCGCAACAGTGGTATATTTGCAAGTCACTCTTGTAAGGAATCTTTAACTGTGCTACACAGGTAGTGCTAAAAATGCAAGTTACTCTTGCCTCTTGAACCTGGTCGACTTCTTTGAAACAGTTACCAAGGCCATAGATGAAGGGAAGGTAGTCCACATGGCCTACCTGGACCTCACAAAAGCCTTTGACACAATACCCCACTCGGGCATCATAAAAAAGCTCACCAGCTTAAATATCAATCCCTATGTCACAAGATGGGTTGCAAACTGGCTCAGGGATAGAACCCACATGGTCAGTATTGCAGGTGCCATGTCAGACTCCAAACCAGTTACAAGTGGCGTCCCACAAGGCTCAGTCCTGGGGCCTCTCTTGTTCGGTATATACTTCTCTGAGGTACAGGCTAATACGGGAGGACTATGGCTGACCAAGTTCACAGATGACTGCAAGCTGGGTGCCATAATCGACTCTCCGGCTGACACAAGCATCCTCCAAAAGGGTCTCACAGAGACGGAAAACTTGTGCCAGAGCCATGGCCTTAAGCTAAATGCCAAAAAGTGCATAGTCATCCCCTTCGGGAAAAACAAAGTGCCCACAAATTACCACATAGGTGGTAATCCATTAAGTACGGAAGAAGTAATTAGGGATTTGGGGACCCAAGTAGATAGAAACCTCTCTTTTGAAAATCACGTTGCCAGAGTGGTTAGAAAGACCTTCTATATAGCCCACTTTATCACGAAAGGGTTCACATCTAGAACAAGAGAGGTCATTGTGCCCCTCTATTCATCACTCATCAGGCCCATAATTGAATACAATGCCCCATTTGGGATGTACCTTACCCAACACCTGCAGCAACTGGAGAGGCTCCAAAAGTACCTTACCAAGAGGATCAAGGGACTTAAACAGATGCCCTGTGTAGTTCGGCTAAAGAAACTCCAGCTCTACTCAGTTGCTTACCGCCTACTCAGAGGTGATCTATGCCTGACGTATAAAGCCATGTCCAACCCAGAATTAATGGACATGCTCCACCTCAGGAAATCCAAATCCCTTAGAGCTACACGCTCCAGGGACTTAAGCCTCAGCACAGAAATAAATAGGACATGTTGGAGGGACAGATTCATATCCCAGAGGCTGCCCTCACTCTGGAACAGAATCCCAGTCCATGTTAGGCAGAGCCCCACACTGACCCTCTTCAAGAGAAATCTTGACGAGTGGATGGAGATCGTAAGTTCACCCCTGGGATCTCTTCTGTGTCCCTGCTAGACAGGGGCACAGTAAACTAACCTTAAAAGGGCTATCTTCTGTGACCTACTCTACAGAGGCACAGTAAACTGATCTAAAAGGGTGGTGAAAGCCAAACACACTCTTGCTAGGCTTGTAAATGCCCCAGGGCAGATAGCCTAGTATAAACCTATGAACCTATGAACCTATGAACTTCAGAGTGGACTAGGGATTATGGCTAAGAAAACTTAGTAGTAGAGAAACATAAACACTTGCCAGATATACATTGCGCAACTGCAAAATAGTCAGTAAAAATAATTCCAGTATAGCTAGCATGTTATTCAGGTTGGAAATGCACTTTTTTCAATGTGTGTGTGCAATTTAAACATTAAAAACATTTGCAGCAAGTAGTCACTCTGATGATTATACACTTTCTCTAGGTGCAGGTTAAGTTTAAACACAAATATTATGAGGGAATTCATTAAAGTCACTAGCTACTTATAAAGCTTCTGCAACAAAACAGAGCAGTCTGTGCAGTATCAGAGCCTAGAAATAGGTCTGCACAGTATCAGAGCCCAGAAACAGGTCTGTGCAGTATCAGAGCCCAGAAATAGGTCTCTGCAGTAACTGTGCCCAGAAATGGGTCTCTGCAGTATCAGAGCCCAGAAAGAGGTCTGTGCAGTAACAGAGCTCAGAAATAGGTCTGTGCAGTATCAGAGCCCAGAAACAGGTCTGTGCAGTATCAGAGCCCAGATACAGGTCTGTGCAGTATCAGAGCCCAGAAACAGGTCTGTGCAGTATCAGAGCCTAGAAATAGGTCTGTGTAGTATCAGTGCCCAGAAACAGGTCTGTGCAGTATCAGAGCCCAGAAATAGGTCTGTGCAGTATCAGAGCCCAGAAATAGGTTTCTGTGCAGTATCAAAGCCCAAAAATAGGTCTGTGCAGTATCAGAGCCTAGAAATAGGTCTGTGCAGTGTCAGAGGCTAGAAATATGTTGTTCAGTTACACACAAAAACAGTAAAAAAATCCATACAATAAAGAAACTTACACTGTGAGTCATGCCAGTTTACCCAATGGGGTCGATACAGGGAATCATAAGCACCTAGGTTTGAAAATGGTGCCTGTACTACTTTGCAGCCAATATAAACTTGTTAGAGGTAAGAGGGGGTGGGGGAAAGGAGAAGGCAGTAGGAGTGGTTAGAGGGAGAATCTTGAATGACTCAATACACCACACCACATTGGCATAATGGTTAAGGTGTTTACCTTACATGCACAAGGTGCAGGGTTCGCTTCTCACATGGGGTAATTGACTAGGCTTAAAATGGCCCATAAGGGCAATTAGCCTAGTACTGATATATGAACCTATGAGAGCTTAAAACCTACACTCAGCACTTCAATTTTACTTACTTTTAGCAGGAAAGACAGACCACCAGTATACAATTTTGAGGTTTTTATTAGGGTTACCTGCTCAAATGTTAGACAAATAAGTAAAACTTTCAAACAGGAATCTATGTCTGAGTGTTAGAAAGCCACAAAGGTACAAGGTATAGCTGTAAAAGTGGGGGCAGAGAGACAAATGTATGAATCAGTTTATTTTAGTTACAGAAGGAAGCAAAAAATAAAGCAGAAAGAGCCCTATGGCTGACCAAAATGATGACTTGCTTTGTTACACAGCACAGTAAGGAGAGAGCTTAACAAATGTTTTTTTTTATATTTGTAACCTACACTGTTTAATTGTTGGGAGAGAAAAAGTTTTTGTTGGTAGAGACTGTGGTGGCCAATTGCAATCCTGTAGACACTGTTTTACAGGAGCCGCAGTACGCTACTGTAGGTAAATGTAGAGTTTGAACTGTTTAATTGTTGGGAGATTAAAAGTTTTTGTTGTTAGAGACTGTGGTGGCCAATTGCAATCCTGTAGACACCGTTTTTCAGGAGCTGCAGTACACTACTCTAAGTAAATGTAGAGTTTGAACTGTTAATTATTGGGAGAGAAAAAGTTTTTGTTGTTAGAGACTGTGGTGGTGAACTGCAATCCTGTAGACACTGATTTGCAGGAGCTGCAGTACACTACTGTAGGTAAATGTAGAGTTTGAACTGTGAGTCACGCCAGGTCAGTCAAGGGGGGAGAGAGACAGGGAATCATAAGCACCTAGGTTTGAAATAAGGAGGAAATGCTGCATGAATTGTTACAGCCAAATCTATTTTGATCTCCAGCAAAGAGACGCTTGTAGTCACATGTTAGGATGCCACCAGTGGACATACAATATGAAGCAAAAGTGTTAACCAGATTTTATTGGCCAAGGATAGTGAAAGAAATATAGCATGACTATGCTTTTTGTCTAGAATGACAGAAAACTACAGCCCCCTTAAAGGATTTGAGTCAGTTCATTCCATCATCTTATATTTTATGTGAGCTCCATTTAAATACATTCCTACAGGCATTATGAGGCCAAAGGTAAAACCGAGCAATATTAACACATACCGACAATAGTGGACTATGCTACAACATTTCCAGAAGTTGTGCTATTATACAAGGTTAATTCTAAGGCTATTGCAAAGGAACTGGTACTGTCATTCTCTAGAGTGGATACGTCTAAAGGGATACTTATTGACCATGGCAATCCCTTTATGCCAAAGGTGTTGAATTACTTAAGCCAGTGCTTTAAAATTAAGCAGTTAAACATGTCAGTGTACCATCCACAGACTGATGGTTTAGCAGAAGGGTTCAGTAAAACACTGAAATACATGTTAAAACATGCAAATGTTGCTGATGTCAAGAACTCCGTCCAGATGGTGTCTATTGTACTTCCTGTTTATGATAAGAGAAATGCTAAAATGCTTCAAATGGTTTTAGCCCATTTGAACTCTTGTATAGTGTGTATCCCAGAGATCTGTATGGTTTTGAAAAGCGTTGGGAAACAGATAAGATATAATTTAAGGTGTAATACGTATTTATTTATTTTAGATTTGTTAACCAGGATAGCCCATTTGAGCAAATCCATATTCAGTGGAAGCCTGTGGAGAAAATCTCAGTATTTATTACAAACAGTTATTAACAAAAGCAATAACAAACTGAAAGACAAACAGTTTAGAATCTTAGGACTGCATTCAGGAAAGACTGCACACATCCCTACCACATTTTTTTGGGCTGTCTATTTACTTAGAAAGATTATACTAAGTGTAGAGATAGTTTACGCTTTGTGGTAACCTTTGTGAATCCCCCTCAATATTTAAGACTGCAAGAAAATCAGTAAGAAAACTAAAAGTAGGAGGAAGAATTTGGGAGTTATGCTTATGTTGTGCATTCACTCAGATCTGTGTTGACTTAGTATACACACTGTGTAGGCATTCATTAATCTGGCCCTTTAAAAGTAGACAACATCTTAAAAAAGTCATAACTTTTATAATAATGTGAACAGTTATTCTAATGAGTTTATATGCATGGAGAAATAACAGATGATGAGCAGGAGAAAAGTAATTCAGAAAAAGTAAGTGAAAGTATGACAACAGAAGAAAGGCAAGGATAGAGGAATGTAAAAATAGTAGGCACAAAAGAATGGAGGAGGAAGAAGGAAAAATGTAAAAGTAAAAGAATAACTGAGAGCAGGTAATGGAACGAAGCACTAAAGGCGGAGGTGTGTCCATATTCATTAAGGATATCCACACCTCCAGGCTAGTTGCACAGCATAATGCATCCGAGATTATCCAAGTGCAACTAACTCAGGGCAAGACCGCAATCCAAATTGTAGCTTGCTACAGACCCCCCACCATGCCCCAGGATTCCCACTCCTCATTTCTTGATACACTGGAAAGTATTAGGGTACAAACCAACACCCTAATAATGGGCGATTTCAACTACCCCACCATTAACTGGGAAAACTACTCATGTACCAACTCTTTTGCTCAACGTTTTCTGGAATTCATAAATACCAATGCCTTGGATCAACTTATTTACACCTCCGCCAGGGGCGGCATTATCCTAGACCTAGTCATTACCAACATGGGCAACCAGTGTTCCACACCAGAGGTCAATTCATCATAGTCAGATTCGACCACAAGCTAATCACCCAAGACATCCACATCCCGCTCCCACCCCCAATTAGGGAAACCACCATAAAAAACTTCTCCAAAGCCAACTTCACACTTCTTAAGACAGAAGAGGCAAACTTCATGACACCCATACAGATGAACATTAGAGGTATGACTGCTGAATCCTACACAAATGCACTTTATAAGCACTTACACGAGTGCATGGATCATGCTACCCTTAATTGAACCAAGATGCTATCCTCCAAAAAAGGAAGCCAATCTGGTGGTCCTCTGCCATAAACAAACTCTACAACAGAAGAAAGAAACTGTTGCAAAAAAGAGTAAAATTCCATGACTGGAGGAACTCCCTGGTCAACCTCAGATCCCTCATAAAATCCTCCAAAGCTAGTTACGAAAACAAAATTGTCACTGACTCTAAAGACAACCACAAAGCATTCTATAGCTATGTCAAGAATCTCAATGGCAACACTCAGATCTGCTCTGAGTTACAGCACAATGGCACTAAATATACTGAAACAACTGATATTGCCAACATCCTGGTGGATAGGTTCAGTGCTAACTTTACCCCCCTCTCACCCCCTATAGTGCCCATGTCTATACCGGAAGAATGCAAAGTTCCTCTAATCATGGCTGCACAGGTAAAAAAACATCCAAAGCTAAGAACACAGCATCCATGGGAACTGACAATATCCCAGACTGCGTTCTACATGAACTACAGAATGAACTGGCACCCTACCTAAGTACCATGTTCAATCATAGCCTCACCTCAGGCTTTGTGCCCACTGAATGGTGCACCACGATTGTTATCCCACTCCACAAAGCAGGAGCCACGACGGACCCCGGGAACTACTGCCCCATTAGTCTGATGAGCCTGGTCTGCAAGGCCATGGAACGTATCATCATGGAACTCATAAACAAAGACATTGGTAATCTCCAAACTCTGGACCCTACCAGTTCGGGTTTGTAAAAGGCAGATCATGTCTCCTAAACCTGATTGACTTCTTTGAAGCAGTCACCAAAGCCATAGATGAGGGTAAGGTGGTTCACACAGCTTATCTAGATCTCACCAAGGCTTTCTACACCATCCCCAATTTGGAATTATAGATAAGCTCACTAAACTAGGTATAAGTCCCTATGTCACAAGATGGGTTGCCACCTGGCTCATGGACAGAACCCACACTGTGAAAGTAACAGACTCCAAATCTGACTTCAGACCAGTGACAAGTGGAGTACCACAGGGTTCAGTCCTGTGTCCTCTCCTGTTTGGTATCTACTTCGCTGAAGTACAGGCTAACACAGAAGGTTTTTGGCTAACAAAGTTTGCAGATGACTGCAAACTAGGAGCCATAATCAAAACTCCTAATGATGTGGACATACTACAAAAGGGCCTCACTGGGACAGATGCCTGGTGTCAAAGCCATGGCCTGAAGCTCAATGCCAAAAAGTGTATTATCATCCTCTTTGGTAAAAACTCTGTACCCATGAACTATCACATAAGTGGTAGTCTACTTAATGCCGAAAGTGTAATAAGAGACCTCATCACAAAAGGTTTTTCATCCAGAAAAAAAGAGGTCATTGTTCCCCTCTAGTCATCACTTATAAGACCCATTATAGAGAACAATGCCCCTTTTGGTATGTACCTCACAAGACATCTACAACAACTGGAAAGGCCGCAGAAATACCTCACAGAGGATTACTGGCCTCAAACAGATGCCCTACACAGACCATCTCAAAAAACTCTAGCTTTACACTGTCACATATTGCCTACTCAGAAGCGATCTCTGCCTAACATACAAAGCTACGTCAAACCCAGAGCTGTTGGACATGCTCCACGTAAAGAAATCCCAATCCCTCCGAGCTACATGCTCTAGGGACCTAAACCTTGTCACCACAATAAACAGAACATGCTGGAGGGATAGATTCCTGTCCCAGAGACTTCCCATACTCTGGAATAGACTACTTATCTATGTCAAACAGAACTCCTCATTAGCACTCAAGAAAAATCTTGATGAATGGATGGGAAATAGGAAATTCACCCCAGGGATCACTTCTGTGGCTCTGCTCGACAGGGGCACAGGAAAATAATTTTCTTGGGTGACGAAAGCCAGGGTACCTTTTTGGCTAGGCTTATATAGGCCCTAGGGCTAATAGCCTAGTACCTACCTATGAAGCTATGAACCTAATAGCATGAACAAAAAGGCATTGTAGGAGTGAAGAAGGCTACGGCTATGAAAGCAGAGGTAGGTAGACAAAAGATGATCAAAGATAAAATGATGTGAGAGTGCGAGAAATAATCAATACTTTAAATAAAGAGAGATGCAGAAGTAAGGATGTATGCAGTATTGTTCCCATGGGTGAGATCAGTTATCTCCAAGAAGACTTTTAACTTGTCAAGTATTTTGTGTTAGATAAAAGGTGATCGATGTGTAGAGATTCAGGTACAAACATAGGTCTAGTTATGTGTTAGATGATTTTTTAAGTTGTTGACAAAAGTTATTTGATTTGTGTAATTTCTATGGTATGATGCAATGGCATTCCATAATTTGGCTTCATAAATACTGTACATTAAATCAACATGTAAGTTGTTCCCATTGGTTACTTTTATGAGCTAATAGGTTTTAAAAGCAAATATTTCTGTCTGAAGCATATTTTTAATTAGACTGCTCATGAATGGACAGTTGTTAGGTTTAAAAAATATTTTGTGTGTTGCTTTTAGGTTAGATAGTATCAGTAAATGATGCAGCTCAAGCCAGTTTAATTTTTGTGGGGTAATACAGTGGTGAGTTTAGCTGGACAGTTTGCTGCACATTTGGCAATTTTGCTGTAAGTATATCAAAGTTTATGCAGCTGTGACTGAGGGCTGTTAGAACAGAAAAGGAGCCCAACAACAGAGGAACAAGTCAAGTATGAACTGTGTTTAGCACAGCAGTCTTAGTTAGAAAGGATATTGATTTATAGAGCAATCCTATTTTTTTTAGCTACTGAGCTGTCATTGACCATGTATTTATAAAGGCTAACGTGATTTATGATCACACCAAGCAATTTGGCATGAATAACTCGTTCAATAGCTGTATTACACTTTAAGGTACTAGAAATTTCCTGAGATCTAAATAAGAATAAGTTTGTCCTACTAGCATTTAGTCCAGCTGAGGCCCTTTAAGCCCATCTTCAATATTGCGGATGGTCTTCTGGGTTACATGTTGTAGTTGGGTGAAAACGTCAGACGAGCAGATTAGGGTGGAGTCATCAGCATGCTGAATTAATGATGCAATACTTATTGTGCTAAGCATGTCATTAGCAATGAGAAAGACTAGAATTGGTCCTGATATACACCCATGTGAGATACCAATATTGAGAGGAAGAAAACCGGATATGATTTGAGACCAACTAACAACTTGAGAACTGCTGGAGAGGCAGCATTTGAACCAAGATAATGTTTTATTGCTAATATCCATTTCTGCCAGTCTCTGTTGCACATTATCTGCTATACCTAATCCCAGTTAATAAATACCTTTTAATAGACAACAGTCAGATATTTTTATCTTACATAGATAACTGCAATGCAGCATTCTTATGCTATTATTTCTTTAAATGAGCTCCATGGTATTTTAAAAAGTATCCAGTATTATCCACATACTGTTTAGGCTTAATTCCCAGACTAGAAGAAGCTTTATAAATCTGTATTGTCTATTCTTCCCTAATCAGATAATTTAATAAATTATGCATTTTGGTATTCTTAGCAACATGAAAACTGCAGTTAAATCTTTCAATAAGTAAGTTAAGGTAGTCTTTGGACAATAATCAGGGGACAGGCCTCAAAGTAGACACTAACCACAAATGAAGTACCACTGGGATCATTCTTCAGTCAAACCTTTTCAAAATCTTTATCTGGTATCTAAATTCCTACAAAATATAAGCCAATTTGGATAATTATATAAGCAAATGTATATAAACAAATAAACCACCTCTCATTCACACCACCCATAACCACTCTACCTTTAAAACCCTGCTCCATTCCCATCTCATATCCCTGTGGGAATGTTCCTGCTCTCACCTCACATAACTCCCTTCAGCATTATACCTGTTTCCCACTCTTCCTCCTTCTCTTTTCTCATACCTCTCATATGCACTATTTCTTCATACTATTCTCTCTCTTCTTACTTCAACACTTAAACCTTCCTCTCCCCCCTCTGTACTCCTGATATAACTCTCATATGTTACCTATCCAAACCTACTTCAACTCTGCTATATTCTCACTGCATAAACAAACGTACTTGTACATATGTATTAACAATCTTTTTTTTTTTTTTTCAGTTTTTCTATTTTTCTTTTAAATTTTTTCTGTAAAATTAATTTTAATGCTACCTTACTCATTTGTTATGGATTTTTCTAAATTGTATAAGGTCTTACTTCTATATAATGTCTATATCTTATTACTGTACTACTCATTTGTTATGGATTTTTCAAAATTGTATAATTTCTTAAGGAGCTTTTCTCCCCGGGATTCCATTGAAAATGGGCTCTTCTTGGCCCAATGGACTATCCTGGTAAACAAACTGCAAAATAAAAATAAATAAATAAACCAGCAGCTATAAAATCAGTTGTGTCATTGCTGATGCAGAAATAGTTTACAATACAACAATTCTTAACAGAATGCAGTAAATGGTGTTCTAAAGGATCGGTTAAAATTAATTGTCAGAAGCAGATTAAAATTAATTTATATAGTATTAGTGTTATTTAATAAAAGAAAATAAAGCTCTTTCAAAAAACGGCCTGTTCAGTAAATGGTCAAAACCTAAAAACAGCTATCAATCTATCAATACAAAATGTTTGGGCATTAAATTGCATTAAAACTGAACTTTAATACAAATGTTTCTAAAAGAGCTTGAAAGCTTTTAATTTAAATCATAATATCATGAAAAGAGTAAAATGTATGCCTGTGAAATTATATAAATCACTTATTCAATTGTATATAATTTGTCATTTTTTTCTTAAGTATTTATGCAGTACAGTTGCAGAGTAAATACATATTTCATAAAGAAAATAACACCTAAATCATCTGGATGATTATAACAGGCTTAACACATACTCAGATTTTGTTTCGTACATGTTTTGAATTCCTGCAGCTGACTGTCAGCTACCCCCGGTCCTCTTCTCTTCCACCAGATATACTGAACTTGATTTAGCCTGTTCTATATTAAGTCCAACCCCATATGCAGGGCCAGTGAGGAAATTTTGGTAACTGAGGAAGACTCATATTGCTACTGAGGAGAGTTTTGTCCTGCATTCTCAACTCACTCTTGCTCAGCCAGTTACCAATACCCCCTGTAGGTGGGCTGCACAACTGGTATTAGTGCTGCTCCACCTTTCACTTCTGCAAGGGGACACTACTGGCATGGCTGCCCTACCTACCTTCAGGCAACATGCACACCCCTGTTTCCCCAAACATCATTAGGAAAATGTGACTTAAGTGATCTTCCCCCTCCCCCTCCTCCCAGGATAGGCACATCCAGCCTTCCTCCTTGTGCCATAGGTACCATAAAATGTCCAAACCAGTAACTGAGCCCAGTTTGCCTTGGCTATGGTCATGATTTTGTCTCTCTGTTCCACTGGCACAGGCAACATTTATTTAAGGCAGACTGAGCATTAGCTGTTATATTTGAATAAATGGGCTAATGACTCAGGGAGGTTCTTGATCGTGAAATAAGTTATCCTTGTAGATGATAAAGTGGATGGTGCAATAGCACAGCCATTTTAACAAGAATGTTTAAACATATTTTAAACATATATAAATCTAATGTCAGTACAATGCATCCCACGTGTTACAATGTCAAAATACTTTATACTGTGTAAAGTAGCTTTTGTATTTGTGTGAGATTTTACTGTTCAAACTGCTTTTAACTTTTGTTCTTATTACTTACTTTGTATTTGTTTCTTACTTGACTCTAAAGGTTTTGTTTCTCTTGTTCTCACCTCCTGAGCTGGTACATGCCTGAAAAGGATATTTGGACCACTGTACCTGCCTAATTAACAAATGGAAATAATGAGACCAAGAACAATGACACCCATGTGGGAATCAGGGACATAGCGCTTCATCTCTGAGCACAAAAAAGCTGGACATAGCTAAAAATAATGGGGAAACAAACTCCAGAAATAGGGACAGATTTTAAATGGTGCTCTTATAAACTTAGAAAATTGCTAGAATAAAAGATTTTGTGTCGCCATGCATTTTCTGAAGGATATAAAGTCTGAAACTCAAATGGTTGCCATTATTTTATGAATTCAATCCTCACTGATTTGCCATGAAAATCCAGAAAAATACAAATTTTATGGGGAATAGTCTAAGCAAAAATCTGAACATTCTGTAAAATTCAGGAAGTCTAAACACAATGTAATGGCATTCAAGTTGTTGGCTCTCATCTGGTCCTAATTTTGGCATATAGCATATGAATCATGAAAATAATTATGTGTTCCTTTGCGGGGGATTTCTTACCATATACTAAATCAGAGCAGTGATTTTATATATATATATATATATATATATATATATATATATATATATATATATATATATATAAGTTTTATACCCACCAAAAGCTCTTTTAGTTTGTTTCAGCTGCAAGCACCTGGCTGATGCTTCCTTACAATGTAGTACCGATCTACAATTTTTTTTCTTTGCTGTAATGATACATTGTAAAGATAGGTTCTGCAAGATGTAATAATTTATCAGAAGTCAAATATCACTGTAATTATTCAAATATTGCATCAAGGTAAGTTTAGTCAAAAGAAAATAACTTCTAGTCTGTTTTTGAGATAAGTCAATAGTAACCCCACCTTTTGCAAGTAGTTGTGTGTCAGCTCGAGTTCTTTGGTTGACATTCCCCCTCCTTGGTTAGCCATGCTACAGATCAAATAAAAGGGATAATTAATTATAATTGTCAACCTCTTCCTTAGTGCTGATGAAGGGAAAAGATTGCATTAGATGTTGTTGACCAGCTTTACAAATCAGGAGTCAGCTCGAATGGTCCGTCTTAACTTAGGTGCTATTTTATTGGAAAGCACATTATGCAAAGGTAACATCTCAGCTCAACCAGGTACTGCCTGATATGTCAGACTGAAAGTATGTAGCAAAGAAGAATATGTAGAAATTCAGAAATGTGCTGCTAAAAACACTTTTTTTTTTTTGGATAGCGCTGTGTCTCTAAGTGCTAAATAGGTACAGAATGTTCTAACCAACATACAGGGGCAGCATTCCCCTACCCACTACCTGCAAACAAATAAAAATAAAAATAAAAAAAAACAAGAACTACAAAATTATAGTGTTGCAATAGCTTGCACTTCATAGGATTGAAAGAGGGAACAGAAAGAGAAGGTATGGCAGCTTTCCTTTTGAAAGTAGCCCTGTAGCTACTTAAGTGACTGATAAACTGCACACAGGTTAGCCAAGTCACCCAGTGAGTTATAATCCAGTGCATCAAATTATTTTTACCTCTTGAATTATAATGTCTGTTTACTTTGCTGCTGAAGTGGGGAAGTGTTTAAAGCTCTTGTGACAGGATGTGAGAATTTATCAGGACTATTCCAATGAGCTGATTATTAAACGTAAGGAAGTTGCTTCTATTGGGTGACTATGTTATGCTAACAGTATTACTATGATTCTGATATATCCAGTTATATTGCTGCAGGAAATAAATGGCAGCAACAGTCGGTACGAAAATACAGATGCTGCACTGTTGATTCTTCAAGAAACTTTGGCTTACCATAGTAGTCCCGTGTCAGAAACTTGTTGGAGATGGCATTGTGTCTAGCAGCTTGTCAATTTCATTGGTTGCCACGCTAGACTTGAAGTAGGTCAGAACTCCCCAACTGTTCCAGGTAATTGTGCAGTTGTTCAAAAACAAGTGGAAGGCCTGTGTCCAGATAGTCTTAACAGCACAAAAGGCCTACCCCTGGACACTGGAATCCCAGCAGCTCTTCCTTGTAAAGAAATAACCAGGTAGTTGCTTTGGAGCTGATGCACAAATAAGTTTAAGAAACTGGTAGAAAGAGCCAATATGGGAGATGATATATTTTGTACTCCTCTCACAGATGTGGTGGAAGGAGGCCGATCGACGCCAGACCAGCCAGCGAAGACCAAACTTGAAGACGGAGTTCAGAAGATCGAACATCGAGAATGCAGAAGACCGACACGGATGACAACACCAACGCCGAGAGTAGACGACATGGGAAATGCTGTGTGACAAGGGGGAAGGTAATGTGGACGTTAGTGAGACGAGTAGGTGTAGTGGATTGGGACGGTCTGTGGGGCAGGGGGGGCAGGAAGTTAGTTAGGGAAGGGGGATAGGTTGGGGTTAAGTGAGTTAGGTTAGTTAGGGGTAGAGGGTGGGGGTGGAGGTGGTTGAGTTAGGTTAGGAGTGGATAAAGATAGTTAAGGAGAGTTAGAGTTAGGGGCAAGGGAGAGTTAGGTTAAGTGAGTTAGGGCTAGTAAGGGAGTTAGTAGGGGAGTAGGGTAGGTTAGAAGAGACAGGTAGGGACTTAGGGTTAGGGGAAGTTTGGTGTTGGCTGTTTGGTGTGGTTGTGTTGTGTGTGTGGTGTGGTTTTGTGGGGATGTGTTTGTTTTTTGTATGGTTTTGTGTTTGTGTGTGTGTTATTTCGTGGTTATGTATGTCGGTTATGTGTGGTTTATGGAGTTTACTGAATATGTGGTGTCGGTGATGTGGTTGTCGGTGTTGTGTGGTTTCGATTATGTCAGGTAGAACCGGTGGAAGAGTTGGGCAAGGTAGGCTTATTGTTGTGTTCCTTAGTGATGCATTCAAAAAACGCCAAATCAACTTCTGGGGATAAGAAGAAGAAAAGAAATAGAAGAAAAAGAAACAGAAAAAGAAGGGACAGAGCCATATGACATGAAAAATAGTTTTGCAAGGTTAATTTTCACAAGATATTTCATAAATTGGGGAGGAATAGCCATAGCACTTGGGATGTGGAGTGTTTGTTTGAATTAAGTAGATATTGCTGGTGTTTTACACCCCACAATAATATAATTCATTCATAGAACACTTATGCTATGCCATTTATTAATGTACGCACCATAGCTTGGTTGACCCATGGTACTATGGAGGGGTGTGCCAAATCTGTTAGTGTTTTTATTGGTGCTTTTGCATTCACTGTTTAATGTTTTTGTTTTAATTATTTTTCATGACTATTTCAGGATTGTTATTGAATGTTACAGTGTTAACTCAAAACAACGAAAGTTGCAGCTCTAAGCTGAACAGAAAAGTTGTGAAATCTTTTCTAAAGAAATATAGAGAACATTGTTTTTATTCAAGAAAATGTTGCAAGGAAGCACAATCATTAATTGAAAAAGGCTTATGGTCAGCTGGCTGTACGTAGCTCATTGATGTTTAGCAGCATTCCAATGATCTATGATAATAGTGCTCTCCAAACCAGGAAAATATTCCATTTGGGCCCATTTCTTTCATAAATGTTGAGGCTAAATTACATGCAAACATTTTAACAAATAGCTTAAAGACAGTTTTGCTAAAGCTGATGCATTCTTTTAAAACTGGTTTTGTAAAAGGTAGGTATCATGCTGACCATGTGCATTATTTTATTAGATCAATGCCAATTCAAAAATACTCAATTCCTGCTTCAGTGGCCATCTTTATTAACAATGGAAAAGATTTTTATGCACCACATTCAAAATACATGGCAAGCTCTTGAAAGTTTTAAATTTCCCTTCTAGCCAATTATGAATATCAATGTAGTGCTTATGAAATCATGGCTATCCTAGGTTTGCATTTATTAAAACATACACATTATAGATATCATCTCTCTCAGTCTGTCTTTCTTCTAGCAAACCTATCACTGAATGTTAGGGAAACCCACATTTAAAGGGTTGGCAGCTGATAAATCATGAATTGTTTGCATATTATTTGCAGATAATTGTCTGATATTCTTTTCAGAGAACCTGGCCAGAGATTCTGACATTATTGATAAGGAATTTGACTCCTTATATTGTGTTTCATAGCTTAAGATGAATAAAGACAAAATTGAGCTAATTTCCAGCGTCATTAGCAGGTATCATTGTGGCTAGCCAAAGCTGTGCCCTTACTTTGCACTGTTGTCATGCCACAACAAAATACCAAATAATAAATTTGCACTGAGATGTTCAGACTATGATAGAGATGAATATAAAAGTATTAGGAGAGAAACCTTGTGCCATTGTGCATGCCTGGAAAAATATTCTGATTATCCTTGTTCAGAAAAATCACTGCTTTTAAGATGATGTTCCTACCAGTGATTCTGTATTTTATTTGGTATGTAACCATCTCAGATAATACTCCATGGCTAAGAAAACTTCAAAAGCTAACCTTGCAACATGTGTGGGATTCCAGAAGACACAAGGTTCCAAAATCTGTTCTGTTTGCTCTGTTTGATTTAGTATGGTTAGGATTTCAGAACCTTTCAGGTTATGCAAATGTATGTACTATACACAAACCTTGGACAAATAATAAAGATAACACACCATTATGAGTTAACCTAGAGACAGATATACTAGGAAGCAGATCCCTGTTGGCTGTTTGTTGTTTTTCTAGATTATTTCTGTGCACCTAAAAAGATAGCATATTATCTATTTAACATGTATTGCATGAAAAAATTCTTGTAAGACAACAAAGCTTTCTGATATATATATGTGTGGGATGTTCCCTTAGATGAGTACCTGAAACTATCTGTTAATGAGATCTCCATTTGCTGCAAAAACGGAGAGAAAGGAGTCATCAGTGTACTTTCATATGTAGTGCAGGTAGTATGGGGCAGGCCTATGGTCACTTCCTCTGACTATATCCCTAGACCCCATGCGTATTGCTGTCACACCACCTCATGTTACTATTATATCTTAAAATGTGTTCAATATTTCTGGTTCTACTGAGTTCATTGCTATGGTATCAAGTAGGCAGACAACAACCTGCAGCTTGAATCTATGACCATCTAGTTTAATTTTAACTTGCCTAGAGGTCCATTGACTTATCAGGTACTGGGCACATCCTTGGGACTTGTGATTTTCCCATGAGTCTTGAAAGAGGCCATGGTTGTCTCTACCCTCAAGAAACAAACATTAGTTCCCAGTATAGTCTATCATTTTTGCTCTCCCTCTAATATTAGGTTTTAAATAAAGTTATTGAAAAGGTTCTTAAGCAACATCAATCCCATTTCATAGATAATGAGGATGATTAAGGATCTAATCGACTCATGGTCTTTTTTTCAGTCTGGTTTTACACTCACCATAGTACTGAAGCCGCCTTCATTTGGGTAGTAAATGATCTGATGGCCAGAGACCAGCATCATTTCTCAGTGCTGGTCCTCCTGACCTCTTGGCAGTATTTGATACTGTTGATCATGGCAGTCTGATTAATGATTAAAATAGTACTGTGGTATCTCCTCTGTGGTCTTAGACTGGTTTGCATCATATTGCCCAGGTAATTTTAAATTATGGTCAAGTCTGAACAAATCTTCTCCATGCCCTTTTGTTTGTGGAGTCCCACAGAGTTCAGTGTTAGGTCCATCACTATTCACAGTTTATATGCTTCCATTGGGAGATCTTATTGGAAGCTATGCAGGTGATACCCAAATTTATCCTTCCTTCCCACAGGTTGATATGATGAGTGTGCATTCACTTGCTGACCATCTTGAAGCCATATACACTTCCAAAGCAGAGGCTGTAGCAGTTCATGCTACTATGAAATATTCATGCCTCCCTTCTATATATTTTCAATGAAAAGAATAAACTTGATGTTTTTAAAACAATGCATAATCTTAGTGTTGTCTTTGATCATGGGTTGGCAATATGGGACCAAGTGTCACCTATTGTTAAATCCTCATGTTTTCATTTATGAAACATAATAAAGATAATGCACTTCCTTGTCACAAGCTTATCTTTAATTAGAAGTTCATACCTTCAATTCCTCATAGATAGATAACTACAATGCCCTTTATTTAGGACTTCCCAACAACAAGTTTGAGTGCTTATAGTTAGTGCACAACTGTGTTGCCAAGTTACTAACTGGTACCACATATTTGAGCTGTGCCAACATATTAATCCTGTACTGTGTGGTCTCCACTGACCTCCATTTTGATTCAGGATTATGTGTAAGGTTCTGGGGTTGGTGTATTTTTCCCTACACCAATTTGGGTCCCACTTACTTGAGTTACTGGTGCCATATATCCCTTCTAGGGTTCTACACCTGCTACTCAGGGGTAACTGGTAGTGCCACAGATATGTCTTGAAACTTTTAGAAAATGATCCTTTGTTTACTAAGCTCCCTTTATGTGAAACCTACTACCACAGTGGTTGTTGGAAACATACAACTTTAGCTGGCTTTTGTAGATTGGTTAAAACTTATTTCTTTGACATTGTGTATGAAGAAACAGAATAACTGGTCTGTCTTAACATTTTATTCACCTGTATGTGTTCTTAACGTGTCTATATTACCTTATCAAAGTTTCAGAATATTGAATTTGATATGGTTGACACCATATCATCGACTTCTGAAACATCGAAAGATAAAACAAAATGCCTAAAAGCAAAAATAAATAAAACTTACCTTTGCAAGCAGGGCGGCAAGCCCCCATGCAGCCCTCATGTGGGGAGCTGCATCCTCCACACCCACCTACTTAAATATACCAACTCCGAGACTGCACTACATTGAACTAAATGGAAATCTCCCCTTATGTAGATTTCCATTTAAACGTTCGATGTTTTCTGCTTTCATCTAGTGCCGACAATATCAGCTTTTATATTGTCAGCCTTCGACAACGTGAAGTAGACCCGTTCTTAACTGCATGCTATGAGTTAATTTTACATGTATTTTATGCCTACTTATTGTTTCTTCTGATTACATTTTACTGTGTAATGTATTTTTAAATAAAAACACTTAAATAAAGTTGAAGTATTCATAAAGTAAGTGAAACTTATGTTTCAGTGAAAGACATTTCAGCTACAAAATGCCCTAGTTATATTCTCATTATGAAATAGTTTATATTTGTATATTAAATATTTTGAAAGGGACACATTTCTTTGGTGATTCTTCTGTGTTAAGGCAATGAGAATATATTTATTTATTTATTTATTTATTGTCATTTGTTTACCGGGATAGTCCAGTGGGCCAATAAGTGTCTATTTTCAGTGGATGCCTTGGGAGAAAAGTTCCAAAAAATACATATAGCAAGCATTCAAAGCTCCAAAAATTGCAAGTGCATATAGCAAACATGAACTAGTTAAGTTATATAAAGCAAATACAAGAATAAGCAGGTTAACACCAAGAAATTTTTATACATATAAATATATATTGCGTGACCACAAATCTTCACAAGTGCAAATCAAACATTTAAAGAAATTCACAAGATACATTCGGTATTTGAAAACTTAACAATTGCTAGGAAACAGAGGTAGAATTAATCAAGTAGTTGTTGTTTTGAGTCATTATTATAAGCAACTATTACACAGTGAAATAGGGAATGAGGCTTAAGAATAGGATAGACAGGCTGTTACAGGTAATTTATAGGAAGTATGTTGCATATCGATGCAAACTGTAGGCAATTTGAGGAGTGAGAGGAAATAATGGTAGCAGAGGTTGTCAGGATTTAAAAGTTGTAGGTGAGGTACAATTGTAGATCCATGCAGAAGAGAAGTAGTTATGAACGGACGTTTTGAAGGCTCTAAGGTTTTGATTGGATCCAAGTGTTAAAGGAAGAGCATTCCAGGTCCCAGCTGCCAAGCTAGAGTAAAGAAGCTGGCCTGCAGGTAGGTTAAGTTTATGTACCTGTAGAAGATGTTGATTTTCACTTGTAAGAAACTGTTTGGGTAAGTAGCTACTGAATAGTGAGGTGAGGGCAGGACATTCAGATTATTTGTATAGTATATTGTTTGCAGTTGTTAATTGTATGTAGGAGAGACAGTGAGGTGTCATTTAAGAGTGTAATGCTACACAGTGATGGGTGGAGTATGTGGCATTAGTAGCAAACCTAGCAATTTTATTGTAACAGATTTAAAGTTTCGATTTTAGGGAAGATAGTATATTAGTGAGTAACAGAGCATCATAGGTTAGTGAGGGTAGTAGATATGTGATAGAAATGTTTTTTTTTACTAGAAGGACCAAGAAGGTGTTTGTGCCTGTACAGAATGACAAGTTTTTGGTGAGTTTTTTTTAATGTTGTATTGGACAAGTAGGTCAAATTTTAGGTGTTCATTTGTTGTTACCCCTAGTAATTTAGTATGGGAAACTACTTCAATTATTGTATTGCTTTTAGAGAGTATAGTAAAATGTTTTTGTTTGGGAGGGTATTTTTTTTTGGGGGGGGGGGTAAATAGAATCAGCATAGTTTTGCTTGGATTGAGTAACAGGTGATTTTTATTAAGCCAGTTTTCTATTGAGGTGAAGGTGAGTTGAGTAATATGCTGAAGTTTGGGTATGGAATCAGCAGAGCAAATGATAGTTGAATCATCTGCATACTGAATAAAAGAGCCATGAGTGAGTGAGGAATGTAACTTGTTGATAAAGATGCTAAATAAGAGGGAACCTAATATGGAACCCTGGGGAACACCGGTAGAGTTGAGGAGATAAGATGAGAGGGAGGACTTCCATCAAACTGCTTGTTGTCTATTTGATAGATAGCTTGCAATCCAATTTAGTGAAGAGGAGGTGAGTCCAGTTTGAGAGATATAATTTAGAAGAAGTGGATGCAAAACTGTATCAAAAGCTTTTGACAGGTCTAGAAAGAGGGAAGAGACCATTTTGCCGGAATTTCTAGATTTCTTCACTGTGTCCATGAATGATATCAAGGCAGTCATTGTGCTTTGACCTGACCTAAAGCCATGCTGTATAGGTGATAGAATTTATTGGTGAGGAAGTCAAGAAGTTAACCTTGTAAACATTTTTTGAGAATCTTGGAGATATGGGAAAGAATGGCAATTGGGCAGCAACTGAAGAGGTTTGTTTGGTCACCACCTTTGTGGCAGGGTAAAATGAATGATATTTTTCAAGTCTGTGGGACATAGGATTCCAAGATGGATCTATTTATAAGTATGCTAATAGGATAAGCAATTGTGTCAGTGGCAAGTCTGAGATATTCTGAGGCAGTTCACCAGCTGCACTAAAACCAGGTTTGAGTTTGAGGTGTAGTCATTTAATGGTGGAAGTGGGAATGGGTTTTAGAGTAAAAGAGGGTCTTAGGTGAGTGAAAGGATCAGTGGAATTATGAAAGGATGGTGAGGGACAGTATTGGGTGTGGTAGGATGCAGACGATAGTACAGTAGTACTACAGTTTGAGTCTTGTCTGATTTTTCATATATTCATAGATTAGTACTAGGCTAGCTGCCCTTGTGGGCAATTTTAAGCCTAGCAAATATCAATTATCCCATGTGAGAATCAAACCATGTACTTCTTGTCTGTAAAGTAAACACCATAACCATTAGGCCAATATAGTGCTGATAAAGTGAGTGTTAAAATGGTAAGCTATCTCAGGATGGTTTATATTAGGAAATGGTCTAGAACTATTTTTTGTGCATGGGTTTAGAAGTGAGGAAATGGCTGACCAGAATTTCTTGGGGTTATTCCTATTATTGCATTGAAATTTTAGATAATACTGCCAGATTCAGTAACCTCCATGTAGGTTCTGAGCAGAGCCTACATGGAGTATATTCGTGTATGAGATACTGTGCATCACCCAGCCTCACACCATGAATATTAATTATGTGCAGCATGCATAAGCAAGGTTTTGTGGCTTTCCTCTGGTGTTACTGGCTGAGAAACCTGTGTACTGAATGTGGATCATTCCACTCAAACACTTGTGAAGAGGATAAAGGGCAAGCATGTATTTTTTGAAGGATATGAAATATGGAACAGAAATATATGTCATTATATATTGACTGTAATCTTCAGTGATTTCACAATAAACCACACTTTTTACAAGGAACAGGCAAAATGTATGATGCAAATATTTGGGCATTCTGCAAACCTGTGGACAGTCTGCCTTTTGTGTTTTAATTTCTTTTTTTCCTGTTTTTTTTTTTTGACAGTGTTTGTGTGATGTGCCTCTTGGCGTAAACATATTTAGCCATGTTCACCTGATTTGCGCAAAGGGCAGCAGCACACAAACTGGAGGGATGGACCACCCAGGCTGTAAAGAGAGCCCAGACAGCCACACATATGAAAAGAATGCATTCAATTAATAATATTGTGTATCACGCGTGTACTACTACTCGTGTACCAACTCCTTAGTTCAACGTTTTCTGGAATTCATAAACTCCAATGCCCTAGATCAATTTATCCATACCCCCACCAGGGGCAACAATATCCTAGACCTAGTCATTACCAACATGAGTTCCACACCTGAAGTCAACTCCTCGCTGGTCCAATCCAACCAGTGTCCGCCCCCACCCCCATTAAAGAAACCATAGTAAAAAATTTCACCAAAGCCAACTTCATGCTTCTTAAGACAAAAGTGGTGGACTACATGACACCCATGCAGATGGACAATACAATCACAACTGCTGAATCCTACACAAATGCACTCTATAAGCACTTACATGAGTACATGGATCGTGCTATCCCAAACAGAATCAAGACGGTATCCTCCAAAAAAAGGAAGCCAATCTGGTGGTCCCCTGCCATAAACAAACTGTACAACAGAAGGAAGAAACTGTTGCAAAAGAGAGTAAAATCCCATGAGTGGAGGAGCTCCCTAGTCAGCCTCAGTAAGAAGCTGAAATCCCTTATAAGATCCTCCAAAGCTAGCTATGAAAACAAAATTGCCACTAAATCCAAGGACAACCACAAAGCATTCTATAGCTATGTCAAAAATCCAGATGGCAACACCCAGATCTGCTCTGAGTTGCAGCACAAAGGCAAGAAAATTACAGAACTAACTGATATTGCCAACATCCTGGCAGATAGGTCCAGTGCTAACTTTACCCCCCTCTCACCCCCTCAAGGGCCAATATCTATACAGGAAGAATGCGGAGTCCCTGTAATCACAACTATGCAAGTAAAAGCTGCACTCTCTAAAGCCAAAAACACAGCATCCATGGGACCTGACAACATCCCAGGCTGCATTTTACATGAACTTCAGAAGGAACTGGCTCTCCACTTAAGCCTCATGTTCAATAATAGCCTTGCATCAGGCTTTGTGCCCACTGAATGGCACACAGCAATTGTTATCCCACTCCACAAACGAGGAGCCACCACTGATCCCGGGAACTATCGACCTATTAGCCTGATGAGCCTGGCCTGCAAGGCCATGGAACGTATCATCATGGAACTCATAAACAAAGACATTGGTAACCTCCAAACTCTGGATCCCATCCAGTTCGGGATTGTGAAAGGTAGATCATGCCTCCTGAACTGGATCAACTTCTTTGAGGAACTCACCAAAGCCGTGGATGAGGGTAAGGTGGTTCACACAGCCTATCTTGACCTCACCAAGGCTTTCGACACCATCCCCCATTCTGGAATTATAGGTAAATTCACTAAACTAGGTATAAATCCCTATGTCACAAGATGGGTTGCCAACTGGCTCACTGACAGAACCCACACTGTAAAAGCTGCAGACTCCAAATCTGACCTCAAAGCAGTGACAAGTGGAGTACCACAGGGTTCCATCCTGGGATCTCTCCTGTTTGGTATCTACTTCTCTGAAGTACAGGCTAACACAAAAGGCCTCTGGCTAATGAAGTTTGCAGATGACTGCAAACTAGGAGCCATAGTCAAGTCCCTAAAATGATGTGGACATCCTACAGAAGAGCCTCACTGAGACAGATGCCTGGTGTCAGTGTCATGGCCTCAAGCTCAATGCCAAAAAGTGCAGTGTCATCCCCTTTGGTAAAAACTCTGTACCCATGAACTACCACATAGGCAGCAATCTACTTAACACTGAATGCGTGATAAGAGACCTTAGGACCCAGGTGGACAGTAGTATCTCCTTTGATAGTCACATCACCACAGTAGTCAGGAAGTCCTTCTATGTAGCACACCTCATCATAAAAGGGTTCTCATCCAGGAAAAAAGAGGTCACTCATTAGACCCATTATAGAGTGCAATGCCCCTTTTGGAATGTACCTCACAAGACATCTGCAGCAGCTGGAAAGGCCACAGAAGTACCTCAAGAAGAGGATTACTAGCCTCAAACAAATGCCCTACACTGACCGCCTCAAAAAACTCCAGCTTTACTCCATAGCATATCGCCTACTCTGAGGTGATCTCTGCCTAACATATAAAGCTATGTCAAACCCAGAGCTGTCGGACATGCTACACCTAAAGAAATCCCAATCCCTCCGAGCTACATGTTCCAGGGACCTAAACCTTGTCACCACAATAAACAGGACATGCTGGAGGGATAGATTCCTATCCCAGAGACTTCCTATACTCTGGAACAAGCTATCCATGTATGTCAAGCAAAGTTCTTCATTAGCACTCTTCAAGAAAAATCTTGATGAGCGGATGGGAAATAGGAAATACACCCCGGGGATCACTTCTGTGTATCTGCTCGACAGTGGCACAGGAAAATAACTTTCTTGGGTGGCGTATGCCATGGAACCTTGTTGGCTAGGCTTACGAAGAACCTTGGGCCGATAGCCTAGTACCTACCTATGAACCTATTAACCTATGAACACAGCCATGGTAAGCTGCGTTGCACTATGATTAACAGTGAGTACCTTACAATAACTACTATGATATGAGATATCATCTCACTAATCCCATGGCAGCAGGTGTTAACTGCAGGTGTGGCATGCAGATGGTCTGGGATTCTGGCACAGGGTGTGCACGTTTCGTTTTACTCTTGTGAGACTGCAGTTTATAGGAATTAAGTACAACATATACAACAGTTTTCTTAACATTCTTCTTGTGATAGCTGTAAGGGTAGAAGAATCATATATATGGTACATTTCACTATCCCATTTACACAAATGCCTGTATACCTAATAAGCTAGAAATTGCATTGTTTGCCACTGTTGCACATTGCCTTCTATTGTACAAACACAGTGCCTACCAGTGTGCACCCTCGCCTACCATGTTTGCGTGATGGTAAGCGATGCACAACATATTCAAATGCTGTAGATCCAAAATGTGTGCATTCTCAGTAAGCATGAGAAGTGCAATAGGTGGAAAACAGCAGCACATAAACTGCAATTGGTGGGAAATTCTCATTAGACATTCAGCTTGACCTGTGGCAGGCATGGCTGGAGTTGCTGGAGAGGGTGTGTGTTTTTTAGTGCAGCATTGGGGTATCCAGGAGTCCAAGATTTTTGTTGGACTCCTTATTAAGAAGCACAGTTCCTGGTTGCTGCAGTGGGACTATTCAGGCTCAGAATACAAATCTGAAGTCTGGAATAGTGTTGCCAGGGCCTTAAACAGTGTGACAGGCATCTTCCATGCAGGTGAGCAATGCAGATATCGTTTTGATGACCTCTGAAGGAGGAAGTGACATACCATTGACATTTGGATTGGGGAATGTCAGACAGGGGACACCCCACAGATGTGTAAGTCAGTTTCAGTGAGTAATTGTAAGAGTTAAAAGCTGAATATGGTCAAGACTGGGATTCATAATGGTGCTCTGTTCTGTTTTTTCCACAGCTTCTGAGGACTGAGTCTCAAATGTTAACTCCCATGCCGCGCTTCTAGTAAGGATGTGAGAAACGTGGTATGTTTGCATCAGAACAGTACTGTCTAAATATTATTTTAATAATAATAATAATAATAATAATAATAATAATAATAATTTGCATAGTAATTTTATAGCATTAAAAGTTAAGGACTGCTTAGCTGGTATTTAATAGAATTGTATGAAGCTGAGCATGCATATCCCATCTGGAAAAGAAACTATGCATGCCTTAGTCTGTAGCACAAAGCAATGGTGCCATATTCTCAAATAACAGCTCACACGCACACACCACCCATTTGACTGCAGTGAGAATATAACTCCTACCTATCTAAGTGCACACACACACTACAAAACACAGTAGTTAATTCAAGCCCCAAGGCACAAGTCTGACTTGGAGTGTGTCAGACAACACTTTATAGATGATGACATCAGCAGTGTCTTTTGAGGAGAAGATCACAGTATCCCACAGGCTGCTATAAAAGTCTCACTGTAAAGTCTAGCAACAGCTCACATGCACACCCCCCATTTGACTGAGTGAGAATATAACTTCTACCTAAGTGCACACACTACAGAACACAGGAATTAATGCAAACACCACCATGCAAGTCTGATTTTGTCAGAACTGCAGGTGAAATTATAGCAGATGACATCAGCAGGCCATGTGGGAGACACAAGGTTGGGGGCCTGCATGAAATGGATGTGTAGGCTTGTGCAAGTTTCAGAAAACTGGCAAGCTATGCTATTGGAGAAGTAACTGTGGGATACACACTTCTGCTCTTCTGTGTAGACACATACATACACCCAGTAGACTGTACAGAGAATAGAACCTCTACCTAAGGATAGAGACTACAGAATGCAGCACTTATCACACACACCATGGCACAAATCTGATTTTGACAGGACTGCAGGAGAACTTAGAGTAGATGACATCTACAGGCCATGTGAAAGACAAGAGATTAGGAGGCCTGCATAGGTACATTGCTTCATAGTGTCATCTGAGGCTAGTAGTCTAATAGCAGTAAGCTGTTTGGAAGCCTAGCTGTGTAACAACACAAGTACCCTTATTGAGCATACATGGCTGTTTGAGTTTTATAGAGCAAGGCTATGAGCACCACCAAGTTACCCTGTCCATGAGTGAGCACACAACATTATATATAACACTTTGTATAGTGACTGATATATGTGTGTGGAAAAAGCAATGAGACCCCAGGGTTATAGTGCTTGTTTGGGGTGCTTTGGGGGGTAGCAAATGGATGTAGTATAAATATATGACATATAGTTATATCGTGCCTTTAATTTACAATGTTTCCACATGTAGTTTTATGTCATGCAAAGGAACTGGACAATAAATACCAATAATAAAATATCATATATACAATTCCATAGCACAATAAGCATTGGATTTGTGCGATGTTTACCAAAATGTACACGCATGAGAGATTGGGATTTTTTGCACGTAGGGAAGTAGTGTGTAAATGCAAGCTGCATTGCAAATGTTTGCTGCTGCACCCTACTATACACTGGTCCCATCCGGTCATGTACTGCAGGCTGGCTTTTTATAATGGCTAAGAGCATTAATTGAATGTATCCATTTTCTGTTGTTGGGTGTCTGCTTTCTAAGCAATCTGTTTTTCCCTGTTTTTGCAATGTTGTGCTTCACCCAAATAAGATAAGCTTAGCCAAACTGTTTTTCAGGATGTGGCGCATCATGCAAAAGTGGAATTAAAACAAGACAAAGAGGAAAAGATAATAAAAGTAAGGGACACATATACAAAATCTGTAAAAACACAGTAAAAATTATAGTACACATCCCACATTTCTACATATGTCAGGAAGTGAACCCTCACACCAATATAGTTTCAGAAAGCAGTAGAGATGCCTTAGTCCTCTTTGCCACACAAATAGTTTTGCATCAGTGAAATTAAGTCATTCTTCACACAACTAGCTATATCAGAATGTACACTGATATCAAACGATCAGTTGTGATTTGTACATTTAATTCTCTTTACAACATTTGGACATAGAGCAGTTAGTGATCACAAAACCTGTTATAGTTATGCTTACAAATACACAGCTCTGTCATACCTTTCTGTGTTTCTTGGTCATTCATCAGCTATCTAACACATGTAGTGTATTATTACAAATGTATCATTAAAGTAGTTGACTGCTTCATCTAGGGGCAAGGTTTTAAGGACATTTCAGTCCATATGTATCAGTACGTTGATGAATGTTTGTGGTTCACAGTTAGCCAGATTCCATGATTGTAGTGATGATCTTTTCAAGGGAGGGAGATGTTCTGATAATGAAAGCAGGGAAATGATTGCTTTAAGTATTTGGGAGAGTACTTGCTGAGGAAATTGTGTTTGAGTCACTGACCAGTATCCAGTCCTGCCTGGAGCCTGTTACTTTTATTGAATCTGGTTGGGGATGTAATTAATTGAGTGAAATTAAATAAGTTGATGTTAGAGGATGGGAACTTAGAACAGAAATTTGATCAATCGATATTTACATCACCCAGTATGATGGTATCATTCTTAATTGTGCTAGAAATCCAGGCAATGATGTCTTCCAGGATAGATATATTTTAACCATGTGGGAATATAAAGAACTACAATGCATAGTTTTTTTGATTTATTTATTTTTAGGAATGAAATAAGAATCTCAGGTGTAAGGAATGGGGAATGGTATTCAAGAAAGAGGTTCTATGATAAGACCTAGGGAAGAGCAGTGCAGCTCCACCTCCTTTCTTGTGCTGCCTGTCTTGCCTACAGGTGTTGAAACCTGGGGGGGGATTCAGAGACTTTTATATTTTTGGTTTGAACCACGTCTCTGTGGCTGCAGTAATGTCTGGTTGATTATGGTCTGTCCATGTGTGGTAGTCTGTGATTTTATTTCTAATACTTCAGAAGTTTAGTGTGTCTATATTTAAGGCTTTGAAGTAATTTGATTGAGGAGGCAGGTTAGTAGAACGGCATCCTGGATTGGGTTGAATATCACCACTAAGGGGTATATTGAAAATGCGGGTGTGTAATAGGGTAGTTGTAGGTATTTCTGGGTCTGCAGAGCTGTATGTTGTGGAGTGGTATATGGAGTTTTATGGGTAGAATTTTTAGTTTGGGGAAGAGAGGTGGATGTATAAGGAAGAGGTTGGAAAACATATTAGAGTAACTGTGGGGTCTAAGAAAGGATGTAAGTGTTGTATGTCTAGAGGGAATAGAGACAGGGTTAAGAGTTGTGACCTGAACAAGTATAAAGAGATGTAAGAAAATGTGTAAATGGAGTGATGCATGAGACATTGTGGTATGAAAGGTAGTGATAGTAGTGGAAATGGTATGATATATAGGGACTACTTCACTTCACTGCAAGCTCATTTCACTGAAACTCATTTGACTGAGCACACTTGACTGAACACTCACTTCACTGAAAGCTCATTTCACTGAAACTTATTTTGTTGAAAGGTAAAATCCTTTTTCCCCGTTGTAGTGCGATCCTGGAGTTAATATATATAGTAAGGGGGTGTGGGGGGGCACACTCCCCCACATTGGGGGGGACATAGCCCCACCTATTTTATACATTTTAAACCATATATATGGATACTTACAACTCCAATGAATAACTCCTTTTAGAAGACAATATATACCCAAACTATGTGCCCCCCACACACCCCTTACTAAATATACTAACTCCAGGATCGCACTACAATGAGGAAAAGGGCATATACCTTTCAACTAAATGAGTTTCAGTCAAATGAGTTTTTAGTGAAGTGAGCTTTTAGTCAAGTGTGCTCAGTCAAATGAGTTTCAGTGAAATGAGCTCTCAGTGAAGTGAAGTGAACCAGATATATATGTAGGTTTGATGAGATAATGCTACAAAGTATTATATGAGGAAATGAGTTTTGGACTTTAAAGGAAGAAAGAGTGTGCATGGTAGAGTTTAGGATGTGATTGTAAGTGTAGGGTATAGTTAGGAAGGAGGAAGTAGTGTAGGAGATAGTAGAATCTTTGATAAAGGTCTCATCACTGTACCATATTCTGGTAAAACACACACAAACCTTACAATCACAGATCTTTGCAATAACAGAAAAGAATGTCACAAGAGATCAAGTTAAGCTTTAGGTGACCCACTTTAACATGTTCCGAAGCAACCTTATATAAAATGAGTCAAAGTCAAATTCAAAGAAAACTTTATTGTCATTCAGAACTACACAGCAGTGTAGCTGAACGAAATTACAATACTTTGTTCTCAGTGCAGGAAACAGTTGCACATATAGACAGAGAAAAATGAATAAAACATCACAGTAGAAATTTAATAAGTAGCAATTAGTAAGTAAAGTAGGACAGCAGTGACCTACACCCATCCTAGAACAGGAGACAAGGAAGACAAGGAACAATGTGAAGGTAATATTGCCAAAGTAATATTGAAGCAGTATCAGCATATCTATGATTAGACTGAATTATTGCACAGTTTGTATATTGCACTTTACACTTCTTCCGTGTGTAGGTGAGCTACTTTAGTATTGCACTTAGTTATTGCACATCCATAAAATAAGCCCCTTGATAGGTTAGTTATGTAACAAATGTCATGGTTTGTTTTTCCCAAGAGTTCAACGGTCCAATGGAGAGCGGAAAGAAACTTGCTTTTTAGTCTTGTTGTCTTATAATGCAAGCTTCTGTATCTCCTGCCTGAGGACAGGTGAGTGTACAGACCATTGGCAGGATGCATTGAATCGCTGGAAATCTTTTTGGTACTGTTGATGCATCAGCATTTGTGTAGATCCTCCAGAGGTGTAAGGGAGGTGCCAATGATTCTTTCTGATGCCCTTACAACTCTTTTCAGAGCCTTCCGATCCTGATTATTACAGCTCCCATATCAGACTACAGTGCTGTTGGTCAGGACACTTTCAATGGTGCCCCTATAAAAATTTTAAATATAAAACATTGATAATATCAAATTAGGTTGCTGCATTGGTAAGTATCATGCCATAGTAAAGAAGTGGGTTGCACTCATCTAGTAGTCTGTTGTAACGCAGATCTGAATAACAAATTTTGGGTCTGGCAAAGTAGTATGTCATCTAGAAAGGTGTAATTAATGTTTTCTGGTTATGTAGCCTATGTCCTAGAACACCTATACTATAGAAAATTCATTTAATCATAGGTTCCAAATATATATTATACAAAAATGTGGAAAAAAATATTTTGCAGCTGAACCTGCAGAAATTTGAATTTTGATTAATAGAAGCCTATTTATTGATAGCATGGCAGTCTAGTACAGAAGATTAAGGCTATGTGTTGTTAATGAGATTTATGATTTTGTCCAGGGTTTGATTCGCTTTTTCTCCACTTTCTGCTCTGTGGCAATGAGCAAGTGACTTAGCCATAACCTGGGTCTCATTGAAAAGAATTGTGTGCTCTGTATTTACCTTAACAAAAGAATAAAATAAAGAAATAATAATAATAATAATAATAATAATAATAATAATAATAAATGGATTGCTGCATTGGTGTTTAACATCTTCAATGATTTAACCAGAATCTTTGGGAAGTTAACCATGTTAAGGGTTCTAATCCCAACTATCAGGCATAAAATATGTACA
The DNA here is from genome assembly GCF_019279795.1 of Protopterus annectens. NCBI lineage: Eukaryota > Metazoa > Chordata > Ceratodontiformes > Protopteridae > Protopterus > Protopterus annectens. Next base: position 978,292,776 of record NC_056726.1, on the reverse strand, counting down.
CCACCTACACTTTACACTAAGACTGTGTGTGTGTGTGTGTGTGTGTGTGTGTGTGTGTGTGTGTGTGTGTGTGTGTGTGTGTGTGTCTGTGCATCTCACACAGGCTAGCACTCTATTTGGTATCCATTAAACAGCTCTGCACCTTGTTCCCACCCTTAAATCAAGGTTAAGCAGCAGCATATGCTAAAAAAGGGATAAGTAGCTGAAAGATATGCTAATTAAGTAATCAGACATTGTGGAGCTATTCAGGAATGTGTAAAGTGCAAGTGTACTCATGTTGCTCCCCCTTTGCACTCCATTCTACTACTTTTTGGAATACAGTCATAAAAATACTTAGAATACAATGCTATACACATGAAAACATTAAAAGTGATGCTTGTAAAATTATTCATCCTTTACTTTCCTATATAATGGTTGTCGTTTGTGAGCATCAGACAGATTCAAGCCCCGAAGACACATCTTGCAGCAGCAATATTAATCAAGGTAAATGTTGAACCTGTAAAAATAGAGATATATAAATGAGTACTCTGATATGCAACTCTTGCATACTACTAAGATGAAACCTGGCTCAACTCTAGAGTAATGTCAGCAGTAACTCATGTCTGATATATGCAATATACATAAATGATTTTGTCCAATACTGTGCTTCATGCTTTACAGTTGCCCAATGTATATTACCCCAACAGTGATCAGGGCAATTTTAGCATCATTTGCACAAGTTTATAATCAAGCAATAATTACTAAGTCATGGGACTGTATTACTAATAATACAATACAAATACAATGAGGATCAATAATGACATAGGTTCATAGGTAGGTACTAGGCTATTGGCCCAAGGGCCTAAGTAAGCCTAGCCAACAAGGTTCCCTGACTTACACCACCCAAGAAAGTCAATTTCCTGTGCCCCTGTTGAGCAGAGCCATAGAAGTGATCCCTGGGGTGTATTTCCTATTTCCCATCCACTCATCAAGATTTTTCTTGGGGTGCTAATGAGGAACTTTGCTTGACATAGATGGGTAGCTTGTTCCAGAGTGTAGAAAGTCTCTGGGACAGGAATCTTTCCCTCCAGCATGTCCTGTTTATTGTGGTGACAAGGTTTAGGTCCTTAGAGTGTGTAGCTCAGAGGGATTAGGATTTCTTTAGGTTTAGCATGTCCAACAGCTCTGGATTTAACATAGCTTTATATGTTAGGTGATATGCTACAGAATAAAGCTGGAGATTTTTGAGACGGTCAGTGTAGGGCATCTGTTTGAGGCCAGTAATCCTCTTTGTGAGGTACTTCTGTGGCCTTTCCAGCTGCTGCAGATGTCTTGTGAGGTACATTCCAAAAGAGGAGTTGTACTCTATAATGGGTCTAATGAGTGCTGAGTAGAGGGGAACAATGATGTCTTTTTTCCTGGATGAGAACCCTTTTGTGATGAGGTGTGCCACATAGAAGGATTTCCTGACTACTGTGGCGATGTGATTATCAAAGGAGAGACTGCTGTCCACCTGGGTCCCAAGGTTTCTTATCACATATTCAGTGTTTAATAGACTGCTGTTTATGTGGTAGTTCATGGGTACAGAGTTTTCACCAAAGGGGATGACAATGCACGTTTTGGCATTGAGCTTGAGGCCATGCCTTTGACACCAGGCATCTGTCTCAGTGAGGCCCTTCTGTAGGATGTCCACATCATTTGGGGACTCGACTATGGCTCCTAGTTTGCAGTCATCTGTGAACTTCATTAGCCAGAGGCCTTCTGTGTTAGCCTGTACTTCAGAAAAGTAGATAACAAACCGGAGAGATCCCAGGACTGAACCCTGTGGTACTTCACTTGTCACTGGTTTGAAGTCAGATTTGGAGTCTGCAACTTTTACAGTGTGGGTTCTGTCAGTGAGCCAGTTGGCAACCCATCTTGTGATGTAGGGATTTATACCTAACAAATTATTTACAACTGAGCAAGAAAACAACGATAAAAAACAGTTTCTGCAATATATTCAATTAAAGCAAACATCTGAGTAAGCAAGATTAGCTATCAACTCTGATCATCAAATATAGGCAACACTAAGTCACAATGAAATGTGCAAAGGGCAGGGCACTGTAATCATGCCTTGCACAATTTGTGGTGGGGGGTTATATGTGGCCAAGCCTGACACTCAATAACTGAGTGTGTGCAAGTAAGAAAACAGCTGATTAGCAAGTATCCAGTGTCTGGGCCAGTGATTTTCCTGGAGTTATATTGTGATGTTCCAGGAGTTCGGTTATATTAAATTTCAATGTTGTGGTCTCGCTGCTTTGAACGTCAACGTTCTGGTAAGTTGTCGTTTCAAAGTAGACCCATGGGTCTGCATGACTACAATCAAAGCACTTGTGCTAGCACTACATCCTGGAATGTCAGACAGATGTGAGCAGTGCATGGTAGAGTAATCCATTCACTGTTGCTGCACCCAACTGTGAGAGCTCCCTCTGCCAGGAATTGCACTACTAGTTCCATGGCCCTGCCTAGAAGTTAGGGTCCAACTGAACATGAATGATGTCTGCTGGATGAGTTGTCATCACAACTACATCCATGACAACAACCACATGACCTACCACATCTGGGTGTGGACACCACAATCACTGAAATAGTGCCTCTATGCGAATAAGATCTGGCATGGCCACATCGGCTAATACCTGCCAATGTAGCAGCTCCCCAAATATTTGGATGCTGGCTCTCTCCCAGCAGACATTTGATTACAGACACTGCATGGTCCGGTGTGCCATTCATCATGTCCAAGGAGTCCCCCAATGATTGAAGCAGTCTCTCATGTCAGAAGGCACAACATGCAGTACTTGGACTACCTCTTTTGAAGCTCTAGTGGAACATGTCTGTACCTCTGTCACTATCCTATACATATGTTGCATGGCATCTACTGATGCACCAACATCAGGGGGAAGGTGGACAGCAAGCCTCCTCTAAGGACATCTACCAACAACCCTGTGTGATACTTCACCCTCATATTGGCTGCAGGGAAACTCAGAAGGCTCTGTAGCTGGAGTAACCACACTACCCTGATAAACCATGTCACCTTTAACCTGTCCAATCTCTAATGGCTCTGTGTCATGGGTTTATATAAGCATAATCCCAATATTCATCATCACACTCCATAAAGGTGGTAAAAACACTGACACCACTAATTTCCATCCTATTGCCATACTTTCTCCACTCTCAAAATTCCTGGAAAAATGTATCCACTCACAACTGATGCTTTATCTAACATAAACCAACCCCCTAACCCCCACACAACATGGATTCCGTCCTGGCCACAGTACCATCATTACACTACTCTCCTTTCTCGAGTCCATTAACCATGCTCGTGACTCCAGAAAAATCACATCAACCCTGTTCCTAGACCTTTCCAAACTCTTAGACACTGTTTCCCACTATATACTCCTATCACAACTCTCCTCCCTCAATCTCTCCCCTTCCACCATAGCTTGATTCGCCAGCTTACTTTTCAATACATTCCTCAACAACTTTCACCACGCCATCTCCAATTCTAAACTAATCCAGTATGCAGATGGTTCAACAATCATCTGCTCAGCTAACACCCCTTCCAACCTTCTGCAAATAACCCAGTCGGCTTTCTGAAATACTGAAACCCGGATGCAAAACAACCACCTAACCCTTAACACCAATAAAACCAAATTAATGAATTTTTCCCCATCTAAACACTCCCCCATTGATAAAAATTCCTTCACGATCATAAGCCAGAATAACACCCCCATTGAAATTGTCCCTCACATCAAACTGTTCAATGTCATTATTGCTGAACATCTAAAATTCGATATCCACATTCAAACTAACATAAAAAAAACACCAAAAATTTGGACTCCTATAAAGGCATAACCATTATCTCACCCCCACCACCAGAAAGACTCTCACCTCCACATACCTTCTCCCCTCCCTAATGCATGGCGCTCCTCTGTTCTTGAATCTTCAGCTCGGTCATCAAACTAAATTAGAAACCTGCCACAATAAAATCTGCAAATTCGCCACCAACTTGAGGAACTCATCCGATCACTGTATCTCCCTCCACTCACTGCAATGGCTCATGCATCCCAACTATCTGAACCTCCTTAAATTCACCACTGCCCATAAGCTCATATTCAACCCATCCTCCTGTCCCTCTCTCTCCACCTTCTTAACCCCCTTTATTCCTAGTCACTAACTTAGATCAGAAAATCAGAAACTGCTCAAAATCTACAAACCTTTACAGCCACCTGGACACTTTCTGCTATCTCTGCTATCCTGCTCCTTAGCTAAACAATGGAACTCTCTTCTTCCCTCCCTTAGAAATACTCATAACCACTTCCTACCTATCTTCAAAGTGGAAATGCCCTTAATCCTTCCCCACATAGGACCCTGCTGTATCAAAACCCACCTTCTAACTCTGTGCATCATCTCTGCACTCGCATCATTTGCCCTCCTACTCTTCCTTAACCTCCTTAACCTCCAAATTTTGTTAATAATTTATTTCCAACAATTTCTCATCCTCAATTGTAATTCATTGTTAATGAACCTTAGACTGTTCTGTTGCTAGATTTTTACTACTACTATTGTGGAATGTAAAATTTCAATTTGTAATTTACTGTTAATGACTCTTAGACTGCACAGTTGCTAGATGTTATTATTGTAGAATGTAGAATTTGTTTACTGTAGAATGCTGCATAAAGCTGTATGACTTCTTTGCTTTGTATGTGTATATCTTAATATGTTTGTCATTGTTACTGGAGCTTTTTCCCCAGGGTCTCCACTGAAAACAGGCTCTTTTTAGGCCCAGTGGACTTCCCCAGTCATCAAACTGAAATAAATAAGAAACAAAATAAATAAAATGACTGCCTCCACCACCTGGTCAGGGGATATGAGAGACACAGCCTCAATATCAGACTGACCCTCTGCATCCCTAGACTATGCCTCTTCATCACTGCCATCATCATCAGAGGCTACCAATACTCCAGCATCAGATAGCACGAGTTCCAAAGTGCCAGTGGCAGGCTCACCTGTGATAACAAGTAATTAACACAACTAAGAGAGAAACAGATGATATGTAAACCTGAAGTTAAGCAATAACAGATGCAAGTGTAATGTAAAAAGGAATTAATGTAGACATAAATCAAATTTCTATACAGTAAAATGAAACAAAAGTTATGTCCTTATCATTTGCAGATGGTCATGGTAACTCAGTACCAGATGTGTTTAGACAGATGAAATGGAGATGAAAAAGGTATGATAAGCATTATAATACAAATAACACAATAAATGGCAACATAATCTAAATCTATATTAAGAAATATTTCTATACATACTTCTCTCTACTTTACTTCTATCCCCCTTTATCTCCCTCTCTTTATCTAACTCACCCCACCTCTCCATGTCTCTCTCTCTCTCTTTCCATGTAAAAGACAATTATTAATATGGCATATCTGGAGCTTCACCAGCAGGCATAAATTGGTAATCCTCCACTTCAGCACCATCGTCATCCACAGCCCTGGAACTCCCAATATGTGTGTAAATTATGTTAAGAGTAATACATTTTTTATTTATTTTACATTTAATTAACAGGATGGTCCAACTGGACAAAATGTCCTTTTTCAGCAGAGGTCTGGGGAGAAAAGCTTCACATTTATAAATAACTGTAAGATAAATATCGCTCGTGCAGATACAAATATTGATTCAATCTCAGATACAAGTACAAAATGAAAATACATGTTATACTTTTCACTGATACAATCATATAGTCTAGATAGGATACAAAGAATATCAGTACTGTGATTGTAGGTAGAAAACAAGCAGGTTAAGTATCCATATGCTTACTAGGGGTATGTTCCTTTAGCTACCTTAAGACATTTATTTCCTAACCAGGGTTTGTTTAAGAGTAGGTCCATGATTCTTACAGGTGTGATTTGAGCAGTTTTTTAAAGTTGAATGTGTATTAATGGCAGGGAACTCCAAGTTTTGGCTGCGCAGTTGGAGTAAAGGGAAACTAATGCTGCATTATTAGGTTTGCATATATTTAGAACAGATTTGTTACTGGAACACATTACCCCATTATTGGAGTAGTGTATTAGTAGAGTTTGAAGTAGTGGTATTTGTTCTAGCTGATTTAGTATTTGATGGGTGAAAGTGAATTGATTTATAAGCAAGTAGATTTGGTAGTTGAAGCCAGGATAGGTATTTTAAAGCCAAATGATGATGGCATCTGAAATTTGTTACTGTGGCAAACTTTGCGATTTTATTATAGCAAGTTTCAAGTTTTGCTAGGTCAGATTTCTTAATGTTTATAAGAATTTGGGAGGCATATAGTAGTGTAGAGATAAGATGGGTTCTTGCTATAGTGGCCTTTGAAGATTTATTTAGAAAGTGTTGATTTCTGTACAGGGTTCCTATTTCTTGTGAACTTTTTTTATGGTCTGTGATATGTGTATGTTGAATTTTATACTATGGTCAATGACCACTCCAAATAATTTTGTTTGGGATACTGGATATATAATTTTATGATTTAATGATGATGTATTGAATGGTGAGTGAGCATCTGCAGCTCTCGTTGGATAGAAGAGCATGAGTTTTGTTTTGGTAGGGTTTTGTGCATTGTTTAGCCAAGATTCCACAGCATTAAAATGACTGCTGGGTGATTTTTTGAGTTTTTGTGGTGTTGGGGCAGCACATATCAGGGTAAACAGCAATGACAATATTTAATTTAAAATGCACTTGTACAGGAACAATGTGCATAATATTTATTTACAATTAGTATAACTCATCACATATAATAATTATGTTTGTCAGACAGTATGTCATGTAAAGTATTATGGAACATACTTCAACATGTATTACTTGGGTCAATCAACTTCATGCAAAGGAAATGTACTTAAAACCACAAAGACTGCTTTTTACATAGAACTCCTGGAACATGAGTAGTTAAAGCCACACACATACAGGCATCTCTTATGTACATCTCCATTTATGCTGAAATATGCATACCTCAAGTTATGACTGTAGAAAGTACGTTTGTGTGTGGCATTCACAGTTAATAAGTAACATTTGCCATTTTATTCTTCTTTTTTATCATGGGTTCATTTCCCAGGTGGTATTATTCAATGTCTGCATTGTGTATGCCCTAGCAACCCATTATGTTCCAATTCATAACATTTTACCTCTGAAAAGCAATGATGCTAACAGACATCATAAAACATTTCATTATTTAACAGTGGAGCATGTATAAATAGAGTGAACATCACACATGGCCAAGTCCTACTGCCATATTTCACAGCATCATTGTTTTTTGAAGGAATCATGTCCAATGTCTGTACCAGGCCATTTTTCTACTTTCAGTTGCACAAAACAGCTGACAAGGCTGTGAGTCATTATGCACAGGGTGGTATATGTGAGATCTGAGTTAAATGCAAATTCAGAGACATAGTTCTAGATGTGGTTCAGTAGATATGGCAAGTGAAGATGAGGATGATGCTCCATTTAGTGTCCAAAGGTGGTGTGAAGAGGAGTAAAAGATCTTTGTGGCACTTCTCATCAAGCGCTACAGTTATAGACTGCAGCAGGAGGACTATACCGGGTCACAATACAAGGCTGAGGCATAGAATGGCTTGGTCAAGGTTATATCCTTTGCAACTGGCATTCCACACACTGGTGAACAATGTCATCACCATTATAGTAACATGAAGAGGTGCAAACAAGACCTCCTGAGCCAATGAGAGGTTGAATTTAGGACTGCAAACACCCCTAAAATTATGTAAGTATAATGACTCATCACCAGTCAATAAAATAGCTTGCATTTGACAGATAATACAGTTATTCATTATGGTTCTATTTTCTGGCTTTTTTTGCTCCGTACAGATGCTGGAACTATTTCACTGTACAGAGAGGTGCATCAGGAGAGATTGGCTTGCTTCAGAGATGCATGGGGTAAGTATCCATCAGGTATGAATGCAAGCCAGATTGCTCTTTTTAGGACATCAGTCCATATGAGCTTCAGTAAGCATACTTATCTTTTATATCAATCATACTTGCCTGCTCCAATAGCTTTTGATGATTGAATTAGACAATGAGTACATCCACTTAGCTGTGTGTGGTTTCAGTTCCCAGCAGCAGAAGTTAGCCTATATTACAGGATAGTATGGATACAGTATTAAATGGTGCTAAAAATTAAATTGTAATTGTATTTATTAACTTGGAAAGCATATATCCAATATTCCATAGTCTAATACCTGTTTCCATTTTATTTATAATAGCATGGAAATTAATTTATTTTATGACATATTAATAATTTCACATTATATCTGTATGAGCCAAACGTAATATCTGTTCATCCACATCCCTCCCGCCCCCGACAAAGGTAACCACCATGGAAAACTTCTACAAAGCTAACTTTGGGCTCCTAAGAACAGAGGTAGCTAACTTCACAGCACCCATGCAAATGGAGAATAGTTGCATGACTGCTGAATCATACACCGATACACTGTATGAACACGTACACAAATGCATGGATCTCGCCATACCCAATAGAACCAAGACGCTCTTCTCCAAAAAAAGGAAGCCAATCTGGTGGTCCCCTGCCATAAACAAACTCTAAAACAGAAGGAGGAAACAGATGCAGAATAAGGTGAAGCCCCAAGACTGGAAAAACTCCCTCATTAGCCTCAACAAAAAGTTAAGATCCCTCATCAAATCACCTAAAGCTAGCTATGAAAACAGAATTGCAGCAGATAGTAAAGACAACCACAAGGCCTTCTGTAGTTATGTAAAGAACCTCCATGGCAATACCCAGATTTGCTCTGAGCTACTGCATGATGGTATTTCCTATCTCCCCCCCCCAAAGGACCAATCACAATACCAGTAGATTGCCAGGCACCCAGTATTACTGCTACACAGGTTAAAACAACACTGTCCAAGGCCAAGAATACAGCTTCTATGGGATCTGACAATATCCCTGGCTGTGTTCTACATGAACTACAGACAGAACTGACACCTTACCTGTGTGCCCTGTTCAATCACAGCCTGACCTCAGACTTTGTCCCTACCGAATGGCACACTGCTGTAGACATCCCTCTCCACAATGGAGGAGCGACTAAAGACCCTGGGAACTATCGCCCCATTAGCCTGACAAGTCTGATATGCAAAGCTATGGAACGCATCATCATGGACCTAATAAACAAGGATATAGCGACAATGTGCCAACATCAGTTTTGAGTTTTTTCTACTAGATAAATACTGCTTTCTACTGTACATTTATTAATTTAGCCCTTGGTGCTTGTAATGCTTTATTTTTCTTAATGCAGTATTTGATTACACTAGCACTATTTAGCGACTGTGTGTCAGCTTAGGCTGTTTAGATTTCTTCAGTTTAAACACAGACATCTGCTGTACTACTGAGGACTCTGGCTTTTGGTACCTAGTATTGTTTGTCTACCTCTGGGCTTTGGCTATACTAGTACTGCTTAGCGACTACTATAAGGCTTCTATCTCTACTGAACTCCACATTGATATCACTTGGTAATTGTGTGTATTACTATTGATCTAAGGGTTTTTATCCTGCTAGGAGTTAATTCTCCTTTACACGCTGGCTAAATATTACACAGATCTAATTGCATTTTACTAGCCATTTAACTGCTCTAGGTGCAAGCTGTAGTGGCCTTACTCGTGTAGACTGGGCTGGGATCCCACTCTGCTAAGGCCTTCCCTTTACCCAACCTACTTTTTGTTACTAATTGAGTGCATTGTCTACAGCATCCACTATGGTTGTGTATAAGATATAGCTTGCAATAGCCTGCTATGAGATATACCTATAGTACCTACTATGCCTAAATGTTCATTTTCCCTACTGATACTGCCTGGCCTAGCCTGACTGTATGCATATCCTTATGTGCTTTATTGCTCTGCTCACCATTTGTACAACTTGCATTTTTCTGCATTTGACTCTGTATTGAAACTCTGTATGTTAATATTCTCTTAACATTATCTTTTTTTTCCCACTTTTCCTCTTGTACTAGCTATCCCCTGATTGACCCTGTGTTTTTTGCCTGAGTTGAATCTCTCTACTATGTCTACTAGGGTGCTCTCTGCCTACTACCCTTGGAAACGTTCAGGACATTGCCTTCTCCTGCTACCCACTACCTCAAGATAACAAGAAAGTATGTCTACCTACATCATGCTGTTTTAGGTTTTAACCAACTATTCCTGCTAAGCTTTCTAATTGCCACTAGCTAAGCAGCCAGCAGCTACCCTTTCCCCTCATTCCTTCATTACCTCCTCCCACTCTCCGTGGACTGCTACCTAGCTTATCCTCCCTCCCATTAGACTAGCTCTATGCTTGGAAGTTCCTTTGTATGCTTACTGCACCTCCGCTGTTGCCCACTAGATGTCACCCTATCCCCATCTTTACTTAGTATACTAGTATTTATTTCTACCTTATTCTTCTACTCTCACCGTTCCTACCCCTATCCCTTTCCTCCTTCTAATACTCTCTCTTATCCTCTCCTCCTAGGCTACCTTCTTTTGCCTTGACTCCCCTAGCTTTCTCTGATACTTTTTCCTTTCTCCTTTGGTCTACTCTGTGTGTCCTGCTCCATTCGCCCTGCGGGCTCACTCCGCTCCCTTCCCTACCCCCAATTCCCACCCACCCCCAGGGGTCCTAGCCTTATACTTCTCTAGTCCCACCCACTACCTTACCACCCTATCCTCCTGCTTCCTGCCAAATTTGAACCCCTCCACTCTCCACACCCCACATCCGCCTCCTACTTTCCTCTATTGTTTACTAACCTTCATATCCTAAGACCTGCTTCTCTCCTCTTCCTCTGTTATATCTTATTTCTATTTCATTCCACATACTTAACTTGTCCCTCTATCTTGCATATACCTTAATATCCATATCTCTAGTCTTACTTCTATATTATTCTTTCCTTTTAACTTATACACTTACTACCACCTTGCTAACCCTCATATACCTCTACTTTATAATCCCTTCTACCTTACTCACTCATAATAATGGCCCTCAACTTATCCACATGGCTTATACGCTCACTGCTACTCTTAACTACTCTCTTCTCTACTTACCTCCTTTCCTTCATAGAATACCCACTCAACTTTCAGCCTATCAATAAATAGAAACTTACTTCTACCTTCCACACTCCTCTCACTTCATTCCTAAATGTCAATTCCACCTTTAGTTACAACCTAGCCAAATTCCATAGGCACTCTCACCTTACCTACACCCTATCCTCAGATAAAAAAGTGAAACCTCTAACCCTTCTAAAGAGCAACCTTACACCTACACCTGATGACCCTACCTTAAAAGACGGTGATGTTCACCCCAACCCTGGCTCCATGAATCCTTCTCTACAAACATCCAGACCAACCTCCAATAACACCCTTCTCTTAGGGAATCTTAACATATGCAGTGTAAACAACAAAGTACCCTACCTACATGCCCTCCTAGATACTCACAGTTTTGACATTCTCTGTCTCTCCAAAACCTGGCTTAAGCCAGCCACCAAAGACACTGAAATTATACCCCAAGGCTATAATATACTAAGGCTTGACCGTACTAAACGAAAGGGTGGTGGAGTAGCGATTCTGTTTAAGAATCATTTCAACATCTCTACCCTGTCAGCCTGTCCAACCCAGGACAGTAAAGTGGAAGGCATCATCACTAAATTCCAACTAAATGCAAAGAAAGCCCTTTACATCATCTGTATGTATATACCACCTGGCAACAATATACCTATCTTAGAAGACTTTCTTAGTTGGGTTTCCATCAACTACCCCCAAGAAACTATAATTCTTGGTGACTTTAATATAGACTGGAATACCATCAACGCTGACAATCCCACCTCTCACATCAACCTAAATGGTTTCACCCAAACCATTACCTCTACTACAAGGCTTAATAAACTAAGTAAAAAACAAACCATTTTAGACTGGATACTCATAAACAAAATTAACATCACATACAACGTAGGTACTATGCCTGATGACCTCAGTGATCATTGCTTAACCTTTATCACAAGAGAGAAGAATGACTATCCACACCTCCCTAATATAAGAAATATACGATCTACCAAACACTTTAAAACTGACCTATTTCAAAACTAACTCAGAGCTTGTAACTGGAACCCCTTAAAAATACTTCCACTTAACAAAGCAGTATTATTCTTCAATTCTACTTTTCTTTCCATCTTGAATAAACATGCTCCTGAGCGTACCATTAGAATGAGGTCAAATACAGCCCTATGGCTCTCAAATGAAACTAAGAAACTAATCCTCTCTAAAAACAAGGTTTGGGCCAAATGGAGGTGCCATAGAATCAACTCTGATTTCCTTCATTTTCATCAACTTAGAAACCTTACCAAAAAAGCTATAATCACTGTTAAAAGAAAGTACTACTGTGAACTACAAGAAACCCATTTTAATAAACCAAAACAATTTTGCTCTTCAATCAATAGACTCCTATTTCCAGGTACAGCCAAAACTCCCTCCCCACTAAATGCTGACCCCTGACCAAACTGACAATGCTTTCAACTCCTTCTTTACTGAAACCATTCAATCTCTTGCGAGTCAACTGAACACTAATAACTTCTACCCTCCAAACAATCTAGCAAACTCTTCTTACAACTTCTCTCTACAACCTGTCTCTACCTCTTTCATCTACAGACTTATCCTCAAACTGAAACCCTGTACCCCCTCTGCTGACAAGCTTCCTTCCCTTTTTCTGCAAAAGGCAGCCAAAGAAATTGTCTACCCAATAACTATACTCATAAATAGAACCATCCAAGAGGGAACTATCCCTGACATCTGGAAAGTCTCTCATATTATCCCACTACACAAAGGCGGTAACTCTATCGACTATTCTAACTTTAGACCAATTGCACTTCTCTCACCTTTAGCAAAGATTATGGAGAAATGTATTCATCAACAACTTGTACAATATCTCTCCCTACACAATATTATAGCTAACTGTCAACATGGTTTTAGACCCCAATCATAGCACCACCACTGCCCTCCTTTCCTTTGTTGATACTATCAACAGCAATCGCAATAATAACCGCCTATCTTCCGCACTATTCATTGACCTTTCAAAAGCTTTTGACATGGTTAACCACTCTTTAATTAATATTCTGGAATCCCTCTCATTTGATAAACTTACTATAAAATGGTTTAGTTCATATCTCAGCAACAGACAACAAGCCATTCTTTGGGACAACCACATCTCCTCCTTATTGCTCATTTCTATTGGAGTCCCTCAGGGCTCTATTCTTGGCCCACTTCTCTTCTCCCTCTTTATTAATGATCTCCACTCTGTTATTCCTCAAGCCACCTGCATTCAATACGCTGACGACTCCACAATTATTTGTTCAGCAACCTCCTCTTCTGACCTAATCACACTAACCCAAAATATCTTCAACACAGTAGAAACATGGTTTACTAGACGATACCTCCTCCTTAATGCTAAACCACTCGTACCTCCCCATTACATTTCACCATCCTGTCTAATAACAACACTGTCATCTCCCCAGACTCTACAACTAAACTGCTAGGAATAACCATTGATAACAATCTCTCTTTTGATCAACACATCAACAACATCATCAAATCTGTAAACAGAAAGATAGGATCCTTATACCGGATCAAACCATTTCTCACCCCATCTGCTAGAGCTACTATTGCCCACTCCCATCTCATATCCACTCTCTTTTATGCCTCTCCTATCTTCACTAACCTCAAGAAATCTAACCTAAACAAACTAGCAACTTGCTACAATAACATTGCCCGCTTTGCCACTGGCAACCCCTTCAGAACCCATCACTGCCTTAATTTGAAACATCTAGGCTGGCTAGAACTACAAAACTATCTTACACTCTCACAACTCACTATTGCCCACAAAATTTTGTACCAACCTGATAACACCCCTATTCTATCACAGCTTTTACCCCCTTATAACAATCTTACCTCCCTTCGCTCCTCTTCTAAACTCTTGACCAAACCCATAAAAGCTCACAACTTAGCTGGTGACTCTCTATTCACTAATACCGCAGGCCGAGTATGGAATTTACTACCTAGGGATATAACTTTAATCACATCCCTACCCCTCTTCAAACAACAAATCAAACTGTACTTCCAAAATCACTGGCTTTGCTCATGTAGTACACCTGACTAACTTCTCTCCCCCCCTCTCCTAACCTTTAACCCTACCTAGTGCTTAATACCTAGCAAATACCTTTTCCTTTCCCTTGAAGTCGCTCTATGCTCTGACCTATTTTCTCTAACCTCTCCCATATCCTCTTGTTTGTCTTTCTTTTTTTCTCTCATTTCTTGACCTCTGTCTCTTCCCTCTCTTCTTACATTACATTTTTCCTCCTTCTTCACCACCCACTTGCATTTTTTTCTTATTGTAGTAGGAGCCTTATGGCATAGCCTGTTTGTAATTAGTAAGAAGCCTTGAAACTGACCTATCTTTGTCAGGACTTTTATTGATGGTGTGCCTTAATTTTTGTTAATTTTATCACCAAGTTTTATTATTACCAATTTTTTTTTGTTTTATTACTAATGTTGTCTTACTTTTATTCTATGTGTTAATTAACGATTATGTCTCATTGTTATGTTCAATGTGGAGCTTTTCTCCCCGGGCCTCTACTGAAAATGGAAATGTATCCAGCTAGACTAGCCCGGTCAACAAATGTAAAATAAATAAATAATAATAAATATAGGGAATTTCCAAACTCTGGAGCCCACACAGTTTGATTTTGTGAAGGGTAGATCATGGCTGCTCAACTAGGTTGACTTCTTGGAGTCAGTCACCAGAGCTGTGGATGAAGGCAAGGTGGTTCATACAGCCTACTTTGATCTGGCCAAGGCCTTTGATACCATTAACCACTCAGGAATCATAGAAAAACTCACTAAGCTAGGCATCAACCCCTATATCACTAGGTGGGTTGCAAACTGGCTCACAGATAGAACCCACAGTGTGAAAGTAGCTGACTCCAAGTCAGACTGCTGACCAGTCACTAGTGGAGTCCCACAGGGATCAGTACTGGGTCCTCTCCTGTTTGGTATCTACTTCTCAGAAGTCCAGTCGGACATGAAGGGACTCTGGCTGACAAAGTTGGAAGACAATTGTAAGTTGGGAGCCATTATTAACTCCCAAAGTGATGTTGACATCCTACAGAAAAGCTTCACTGAGACCAAGGACTGGTGTCAGAACCATGGCCTTAAGCTCAATGCCAAAAAAATGTGTTGTCATTCCCTTTGGGAAAAACTCATTTCCCATGAACTACCACATCGATGGTAGTCCACTGAACACAGAAAGCGTTACAAGAGATCTGGGAACACAAGCTGACAGCAACCTCTCTTTTGACCACCACACTGTCACTGTGCTCAGAAAGTCCTATGTGGCACATCTCATTACTAAGGGTTTTGCATCCAGGAAGAAAGAGGTCATTATCTCCCTCTCCTCTTCCCTCATTAGGCCAATCATCAAGTACAATGCCCCATTTGGCATGTACCTCACTAGACACATGCAACAGCTGGAAAGGCTGCAAAAGTACCTCACAAAGAGGATCCTAGGCCTTAAACACTTGTCCTATATGGACAGACTCAAAAAACTCCAACTATTCTCTGTTTCATATTGCCTACTTAGAGGCAATCTCTGCTTGTCTTATAAAGCCATGTCTGACACAGCCCTGTTAGAAATACTACATCTAAAGAAATCCCAATCCCTCTGCACCACATGTCCCAGAGACCTCAACCTCATTATCACAATCAACAGAAAATGCTGGAGGGACAAGTTCATAACCCAGAGACTGCCCATGCTCTGGAATAGACTTCCCATACAAGTCAAGAGCACCTCACTGGTCCTCTTCAAGAGAAATATTGATGAGTGGATGGGAAATAGAAAATTCACCCCAGGGATAACTCCAGTGGTTCTACTCGACAGAGGCACTGAAAACTATGGTCAGGTGGCATGATGCCAGGGTAATCCTATAGGCTAGGCTTCTAAAGGCTCCAGGGCCATTAGCCTAGTACACACCTATGGACCTATGTATTGAAATAAACTACATCATGGCATTGATCTTATTTATCTCTTTGGTTTCCCCTAACCCATTCTTTTTTTGGAGACATTGCTACTGTAATCCAAATGATCATCAGCACACGGAGGTAGAACAATCACTGGGGTTCAGCCCCCAAAACTTCTCCAGGTCACTGCAGTGGCACCACCACAGGTAGCACAGATTCCCAGTACACTGGGTTGTCACCTGTCAGCACTGCCTCCACAACTCCTGCTGTACCTGCTACAACTGCATCAGTTAGCTCTGCTCCAGCTGCTGGTGCTTTGGCTGTTGGCCCACCAGGAGTAGTACTGGATGTAGCAATTTTGTCAACCATTAGGAGTTGACATGACTGGTACAGGACATTATAGAGAGGGGCCTCAATGCCCAAATCTGCAGAGCTGAAAAGGTCATGTGTCAGATTGCAAAACTGATGCCACTTTCAGCGCTGACCCAAGGAATTGAGACTGGAGAAAGTGATGACAGTTCTGAGGATGAGGACTAGGTTATTATTGTGCTCAAGCTGGACCCAGATCCAATGTCCCCTATGTATCCCCAAGTATTGGTCCCCCAACCTTTTATATCCATCATCATCCCAGTCCATCTTGTATGTCCTGTAAGTCTAAGCCTGTTACCTAACCTACTCTACCTACCTGAGCCTTTTATTCCTAAGCACCTTCTCCAACAGTCCTCTCTCTACAAAAAAAAGGAAAAAAAAAATGGGCAGCTGTCCCACAAAAAAAAAAAAAAAAAAAAGGTCCCATACATAGTTCTCCTTTTGACCTGTGTATTGCATTGGCACACTTGATTTGGTACAATTGGCAATACCACATTATTCTGTTGTTGTCACCCATCCATAATGTCATGACTCTCCAAATCCATCAAATTCTAAGTCTACATATACTTTGTGAAAAAGTAGATAGCTATGGTGCTGTCCAGACATCATCCTGCACATTCCTGTGTTCTTTCTCCTGTATCCTACCACTGCTTGCCTTCTCTCCCATTTTCCCCACTGTCCTAGTAAACCCTTTTCCACATGTTTCATCTGGCAAAATAGAATCACACACAACACACATGGCCAGAAAAGCTTTCACTTTTTTCCTCAACATTTGTGCTGCATATTGTTATTAAATGAGCACTGTCTTCCTTTTGTCCTCATCACATGTCCACTCTCCTACCCCTTCTTGATCCATATTGCAAACACTTTCTTGTACGCAGCACATACCTCTAAAGTTCACATCTTTTCAAAGGATATCCACATTTCTGTATCTTAATTTTTTGTGTGTTCATCACAAAATTTATGGAATCTTTATGTAATGCCATGCACTTAATATTCCAACTTTATATCCATCAGAAAATGCATGCTAACAGAAAACCTATTATTCTAACAACTGTGCATTTATAAGAGCATTATTTAAAAATTCTCCATAAATTTTGGCTTTTGTCACCTATTAGTCTTGCCTTTCTATGTACTGAGCCTGACAAAAGAATCATGATGACAACCCTAACAATAACATATTGTACAACAAAGATGTGTAGAACTGTCTCATATACAAATCTGTTTGTATGTCTCTAGCCCTGTTTCCAAATCTCTGCCTCTTTCCATCCATTCTCTATCATCAATGTTTTTCCCTCTGCATTTGCACGATGTCTGGCGCCAAGCAGCACCTGTAACTTATGGGAAATGGCAGTATACATATTATGGCAAAATCATGTGTTTTTGCCTTTGACAGTATTAGTCTGATGCCCTATGGAAAGACAGGCTAATGGCACTATCTGGAGACAGTTATTATCCTCTGTGGAATAGGCTGCAGAGTTGAATGCATGCCGTAAGGGTTGGTCTGATTTTAACTAGTATTCTGAAGTATGCTGCCCACCAATGTCCATGCCTCATAGTGTTTCCATACACTGTTTCATAATCAATCACAGAATGCTTATATTTTCTCATAAATAACTGCAAGGCATTAGTTATAATAAAGGCTTTATGTTTTTTTATAGGCATAGTACAATAGACACGTGGACAATATTGCTGTTATACACACATAAGGTGTTACAATGAATGTGGTTTCAATCATTTCATATAAACACATACAACTGCATTGCAAGAATTAAAACATTCCTCAAACAAATTGACATTCGCTATGTTTGAAGACTGTGTAACTATACACCTGTATCATTTGTATAATGAGCAATGTACTGCAAGTATCATGACAAATGTGCAAACCATGACACATAAATCATTAACATAATGCGTATCTCTTCTGAATTTGATCAGAATCAGACCTGTTCGTATGTCCCTATTTCTTAGTTGCATGAAGGCCGACACAGAACACCACAGACTATTGATAATTCCTGTTCTATATTCAACATCTCAATATATAATAGCACATGTGCTAATAATTTGTCAGCAGACATGCAAATGAGCTTACCAGCAGTGCATTTCAGGATGTGATTTTTGAGAAAAAGAAAGAAATGTGAGTGGTTATTACTTCTGTTTGTTGTAATGGACTATTGTTTTAAAGACATGCGGTTTCCCTGTGATGTTGAATGAACACTTCATTCTGTAAAGTTATGTCTGTACTCCGACACTTAACAGTTGGAAATGGTGTGCAATGGTGTGGGACTTTTTCACATATATACTTCATCAGTGTTATTAAGCAGTGCACTGCTATATTTATAACCAGTTGGTTTGTATTTACACTGTACAATGTCCAAGTGTGTGGAAATCCAAACAAAAATTACACAACAAATGATTGCTATTTGCATGCAATCACCCTGAGCCTAATTGTCACTGTGCTATTTTACAGCTGTGATTGTCATCAAAACACCATAAGAGATACATCAGTCACACTACTGCAATGTACATGAATGACATGATAGATAAGATATTTAAGCAGTATGTAATTACTAGTGCTCAATACATAGCTGTTACTTCTGCCTGTCAATACACATACCGTTTCACCCAAACCTGTGATGTACACCAGCTTCCCTGCAACACACGGATAAGGTAATCCTTCAAACGTGCATTATCACACAGTTAAAGCCAGGCTTTTCCTGTGGTGCTTGAGGTTGATACTTTGTTCTCTAGGTTGTCTAAACAGAAGGGTGTTTGAATACAGCATGGACTGACTATCATGAGTGTGTGTGTGTGTGTGTGTGTGTGTGTGTGTGTGTGTGTGTGTGTGTGTGTGTGTGTGTGTGTGTGTGTAAACATCTGCACTGCTGAGTAGGACTGGATTCACTCACCCATCTGATACAAAGACTTCCACTCAGGAGAAACATTTAATCTGTGAGAGGGTTTCCCCATCATTATATTTCACTTTTATCACAGACATCTTCTCTGCAACACAGTAATGAGTTCATCCCTTCAAAAGTGCACTATCCCAGTGAAGAGTGCAGAATTCTCCTGTGGCTCTTACAGTTAATACTGTGTTCTCTAGATTGTGTAACTAGGTAGGTAGGTGGTTCAAATCCAACAGTGTTGAACGTGGGTGCACATGGCTGTAGGGTCAAATAATTATAGCTTCAACAACACATGTGATATATCCACTTCCACTCAGGAAAAACATTTAAACTGGGAGTGGGTTCTCATTACTATATCCCACTTTTATCACAGGCATCTTTTCTGCACCACACTGATGAGATCATTCTTACAAATGTGCACTCTCTCAGTGTAGAAGTTTGACTTCTTCTGTGGAGCTGGTGATTGACACTGTATTCTCTAGATTGTGTAACTAAATAGGTAGGTGGTTTGAATCCAGCATTATATAAATACTATGAGTATGTGTATGTGTCAGTACCATCATGACAAATTGGCTGCATGAGAAGATCCATTGTTTAGAATTCCATTTACAAGACACGTTTACAGTGGGAGAGTGCTCCCCCATCAATCTGTTGCATTTTTAGCCAGAACACACTGTGTGCAACATAATAATGCCATCCTTTCAAGTGTGTAATATCTCAGTATTGTAATCAGACATCTCCTGTGGCACTTGCTCTTGATACTGTGATATGTAGATAGGTAGGTAGTTCAAATCCAGCATTGTGCCAGTAGTATGACTGTGTTTGTCTATACTGTCATGTAGAATTGGCTCTGTCAGAAGATCCATTGTGTACATTTCCACTTAGGATACATATTTACAGTAGGAAAGGTCTCCCCACCAATTTCTAGCATCCTTTGACAAAACACATTTTTGACAACACACTAAGATAATGCTTACAAAAATGCAAAATCTCATATTTGTAATCAAACTTCTCCTATAGTGTTACCTGTTTATACTGTGTTCTCTAGATTGTGAAACCAGATAGGTAGGTGATTTGAATCCATCAGTGAGCAACCACTGTGTGTGTGTGTGTTTGTGCGTCTCTCTCATGTTACAGTATGTAGAAATGGCAGCAACTACATATATAATGTTTAGATGTTCAATGTCAGTGAGCTCTTCCACTGCTTTCATTCCCTTTTAGCAGACACATCACCCTTTTTAAAGGAGATTCTGCCAATATGGATGACTGCAATTAGGGATATAGACAATAGGCAAGAGGGGGATGGAATTTATTGGAGAAATCCTGCAAAGGAACCGAGTATTGTGTGCAAATAACTAGAGATGGAAATATGATAGAATGGGAAGGTGCCAAGAATTTATTTGGATTGTGGGTTAGAGATTGCCTTCACTATCCAGGATTGATATCAGAATATAGGCAAAGAGAAAGAAACAGGGGTTCCTAAATGAAACACCAGGACTGGTAGAGTTTTAGTAGAATATAGAACAGAAGCTGCCATTAAAAAGGGAATAATTAGTAGGGCATATAAAATATTGCATGATGACTATAAGAATCAATCAGAGGAGGTTAGAAAGGATTGGGAAAAGAGACTGAATAAGCAATTTGCAAAGAAACAATGGGAAGATATATGTATGTCTCCCAAATCTGCAACAAAATCTATAAGATTTATGATTTGTGCTTGGGAATGTTTACATAGATATTTTTATACCCCAAGTAGACTCCAGATAGCAAATGTTGAAGGTGTGATGGGAAAGAAAGAGATAATTGGAAACATATTTTCTGGAAGTGCACTGAGTTGGTGCACTTTAAGGATTCCCTGTGGGATGCACTGTCGGAGATGCCAGGTGGGCAGATTGGTGTGACAAGAGAGATAATTTTTCTGAGCTATGATGCAGAATCAGAATTGTCTAGACATGGTAAGGCCTTGCTGTGTCTAATTATGGAGGCTGCCAAAAAAACCTTTCTTTCGGCTTTTCCTGGTTAGGGGTCGCCACAGCAGATCACCAGTTAACTATTGTTTGGCAGTGGATTTTTAGTGTTTTGTTGCCAGCTAGCACACAACCTTCACAGAAGGCATACACACACTCACACACCTACTTGCATGTCTTTAAAGTTCAGTCGACTGCAGGGACCTGCAGACACCAAAAAGAAAAACAATTACTAGAAAATGGAAATCAAAATCTAAACCAACTATAGTAGAAGCAGTGAATTTAGTAAACGATTAAACATATTAATTGAGACCTTTAGAAAAGGCAGAAGCAAACTACATAGGAAAAAATGGGAACTGTGGGAACAATACATACAGTGGATAAATGAGGTTTAAAAGAAGGCAGGACTTAAATGAGCTATGTAATGTTTGAGTGAAAAATGATTGGGTAGATTATAAGTGATGTACAGTGTTTGCAACTGGGAGTCTATCAGTAGGGTTTGTGATATAAAATGCTTGCAACTAGGATTTGTTGGTGTGGTTTGTTTTCATTTATATAAATGTATGATTCCTTATGTCGTAAGTGATGGTTTAATAAAGATGTTTCTTGTTTAGGAAAAATGGGCATGAATTGAATAATTTATGTAATGTTGCTTACGTTATATGATATACAGCAATATATGCGAAGCATAATGTTTGTTAATTTAAGTTGTTAGTGCAGTTTGAGTACTTTCATATAAATGTAAATATGCCTATTTCACAAGTGGTAATTCAATAAAGGTGTAGACAAAATGATGGTGATGTCATCCATTCAAATGTGCACTGTCACAGTCGTAAACAAATATCTCATGTGGAGCCTTTGATTCATGTAATTTTCCTTAGCTTGTGATTTTAGTTAGGTAGTCAGATCAAAACCAGACATTACTCCTTAGGCTGAATTGTGTGTGCAAATGTTGAAATGTGCCTTTTTTAGACCTGGTAGTAAGCCTTCTCCTGTGGCATGAAGAAATGCCATAATGTTCTGTAGCTTGTTGCCTTCGTAAGCAATTAGTTCAAATCAGGAATTATTTAAATATTTTGCATGATTGTGCTTCTGTTGTCACAGTACTGACTGCGTTATGCAACACATGCTTGGGTATACTTATCATCATACAAAATTTTGTGACAAGGAGACAGATCACACCAATATTTTAACCAATTCACAGGCACACATATGCCTTGCAGCAATAGGATGATGGAATGCCTTCGAACATACACTATCTCCCAATTTTTAGACTTCTAGTGTGGCTTGTTCAGCCTGCACTATATCATGTAGCTTATGTGGTCATGTAGGTAAGTATTCGAAACCCAGAGTAACTGAATATTTTCAATGCAGGCCCAAGGAGAAAAGCTCCAAACTATTACAAAACATTTTAAGAATAATAATTTTACAGTCTTTAAAAATAATACAAAAAACAAATATAGTTTAAATAACTATACCAAATTAGACATAATATAAAAATATTGGTGAAAAATAACCATTATATGACGATGATTTAATAGTTAGATTAATGTTAGCCGGTTTATAGAGAAATTAAAGGTAAATTAGGATAATACAAACAGGAACTGCAATCTGAAGTGAGAGGCAAGTAGGCTTCTGGTATATTTACAGAGAAAGCCAGGAGACAGAAAATGATAAAAGTAAGGAAATGAGTGACAGTAAGGAGGTGTAAGGTATGAAGAGGTATTTGTCCAGATTTAGGGATATAACTCATCCGGGTGTTGAGAAAGAACAGAGCCAGTTTTTGGCTAGAAAGTCTTACAGAATGGTTTGGAAGGATGGGAGGGAGGGTGTTGATTTGATGGATAGAGATAAAGAGTTCCAGGCCTTAACAACATGGTACGAGTACAGACAATGCCCAGCAGGTTTGATAGGTTTATGGACAAACAGGAGTTTTTGGACAATGGATCATAATGACTGACTAGGAGCATAGTGGTATCAAATGTTACTTAGTGCTGGATAAGCCTATGGATTCTAGATTATTTTATAGGTGCTAAGAAGCTATGTATTTGTTAGCTGACAGGATAGTTCTATCCAATTTAGTCTTTTCAGTGCTACACAGTACTGGGCTCAGAAAGTTTAGCAGCTTTGGTATAGCATTTCTCAAGCTTTGATTTTTGTGATGTCTGAAGGCTGGTAAGGATGGCAGCAACATAAACAAGTGTGGAATGGAGATTATGTAGTGGCAAGTGTAGCTTTAGTTTAGCTAGTGAGAATGTTTTTAGCTCTATAAAGCATCCCTAGTTTTTGATAAGTTTTTTCTTATGCAATTTTGTAAATGTGGGTTACATTTAAGATTATCATCCACTATCATCCCTAATAATTTGCTGTGAGAAATAACTTCAATGGTTGTATTATCAAGATAAATTACTTTAAATTTTGTTTTTTCATGGGAGATGGATTTGAGAAAAAAGTACTAGTTTGTTATTAGGGTTGAGCATGAGTTGTGAGTTCCAAAGCCATGTTTCAGTTGCTGTTAAAATTTCCTGAATATTTTTTGGAGGTGTGCCACATTGTCAGATGTACAATTGCATGTGGAGTCATCTGTGCACTGTATTAGGGAGGCCTGTTGTGTGGATGTTTGGAAGCTGTTGGTGAAAATGTTAAACAGGAGGGGACCAACGATAGAGCCTTGTGGTAAACTGGTGGTGACTGGGAGATGTTCTTCGTGTTTCACTGTTGCAGTCATTACATTTGGGTAATCTGCTGGCAGGTTGCCCTCAGTCGGCCTGAATATCAAAGTCTTGGGTCCTGCATCAGTTGCTGTCGCCTCTTCCATGACGTCAGGTTGTCAGGGATATAAAACAGGCAGCCAACACCGTTTTCTTTAGTCTTTCTTGCCGCGTGGTGCCTGAAGCAGAAGCAGTTCGCAAGTGCCGGTCAGCCGACTCCTGAAATTTTCGAATTCGAGTTTCAGAACCAAAGTCTTCACTTAAAGCTAAGTACCTGTTGGGGAAACTTTTTCTTGCTCCATACCGATGCCAGTAAAAGTTAATAATTGCATTATTTGTGGGAAGCAAATACCTCATAAGGATTTCCATTTGTACTGTACTCCTTGCCTAGGCCCAGATCATAACGTGCCTTGCTGTCGGTTTTGTGCTAGATTTAACCAAAGCACTATTAGGCATCAGTATATCTTTGCTTCAAAATATTTTGGAAACATATTTAACTACCCTGAACTATTGGAGTTCACAAAAAACGCAAAGAAAAGGACCGAGACAGACCGTTGATGTCCAAAACCAACGACAAAGCTTCCCCTAAGCCAGTCGCCCATTCGCTGGTACTCAGTGAGGCACTTTCGCAGCCCCTGATACCCGCTACGTTTGAGTCGCAGGCCTCTACTGAGACCTATGTGGAGTCTGGCATGCCACGAGATTCTCAAAGTATTGTAGCCACGGATGTCTCTCCCTTGAATGGGTGCGGAGCCGCTGAGCAGGCACCAGCTTCTGAGGGTGTCTTCAGGCCTCAGCATTTCTATATAAAACTGATGCCAGCTTCAAAAACAAAGACAAAAGCAACTTCTAAGGGTAAAAAAGCCGATGCATGAGTCACGTGCTCAGGCCTCTATGCCCAAAAAAACAGATAATCAAAATGGCTGAAGACCTAATTACCTTGACCAGGGGTTCCCAACCCCCTCCTGATAAGAGGCCTAGGCAAGACACTGCTTATGAATCTTCAGATCAGGTTTCTATTTCTTCTGATTCCTTTTCTGATCAGGAATTTTCTATACCACCCTATGAGGATTCAGATGCAGAGGAATCCATCCCATCTGCATCTCCTCCTGAAGATTATTCCTTTGGAGAAACCTTACATACTTTGAGGGAGCATTTTCATTAGGAGAGTCAAGATTTCTCAGAATCAAAAAAAAGGCTTAGGGATTTCCTTCTTCTCCCTCAACATAGGCCTTTAGCCATACCTCCTGTATTAGACATTGTTGATGATGTATTTTCGGAATCAAGCATGACTCCAGACTCCTTACCTCCGGCTCCTAGCAAACCAAACAGATATTACAGGGTTCCTGATTTACACAAATTTTTATTTAAAAACCCTGCTGCTGACCCTGAAACTATCTCACAGGCTCCCAAAGGTGTAAAGGCCTCAAGAGCTAAAAATCCTACCCTCTCTGATAGAGATTCCAGGGGGCTGGATAGATGGGGAAAGAAGGTTTACACATCTGCAACCTTGGCAATTAGGGACTTAAACTGCCAGTTTCATATGCTTGAATATCAACAGCATGTTATGGGATTACTGAAACAGAAAATGATGTTGATTTCTGAATGTGTGGGAAATAAAGAATTACAGGAATTATTGCATGCAGCAGAACAAGTTTGAAAGCATACTTTGTAATGTGGTTTTGATTCCTTAGAGACCTCCTGCAGGGCCGCAGTTACTGGATCTGTGATTAGAAGGCATGCCTGGCCAAAAGAGTAAAATTTGCCTGATCATGTTAAAGCTAAATTGCTGGATGCACCTTTACAGCATGATACTCTGTTTGGTATTAAGGCAGAAGAGGTTTTAAAGAAAATGGAAGACAAAGCTAAGTCTATGCAAACTGTAAAAGACTTCTTACAAGTTCAGCCACCAAGATTCAGTAGACACTAGCCTACAAAAAATTGGTCCTTTCCTGTGTCTGACGGAGCTTCACGGGGAAAATCCAGGTGCTCTAAAGGCTCTAGATACCAGTCACAGGATTCTTACAGGTCAAAGCAATGGGGTGCCTCTACCTCCAAATTTGTAGAAAATAAAGCGCAACCCTACAGTAAACAGTCTCAATGACTTCCCTCTGCCATCACCAAGTACTTATCTTTTGGCAGCCCCCTTAGGGAGAAAATTAGCACTTCATGCTCAAAATTGGCAGTTAATAACCCAGGACAAGTGGGTATTAAACATAGTATCCCAGGGATACAGATTTCATTTCCACACTCTGCCAATTCCAAACACTTGGCCAGATCTGCCACAAAATCAATGGGCAAAGGCACAGAAACAAGTTACGTCCGTCATGGATATGGGGGCTATTCAGCCAGTGCCAGAACAGGAAAAAGGACAAGGGTTTTACTCAAGACTGTTCTTGGTACCCAGAGAAGACAAGGCCTGGCACTCAATACTGGATTTATCAAATTTGAACACATTCTTGGACATACCAAAATTCAAAATGCTAAATTTGCAGCAGTTTCTGCCCATGCTGGGCAAGAATGCTTGACTAGTGACTTTAGACTTAAAAGAGGCATACCTGTATATCCCAATAAGGGCATAATGCGGAAGATACCTCCGCTTCAAGGCTGGTTTCATGCATTACCAATTCTCTGCACTGCCCTTTGGCTTATCTACTGCGCCCAGGGTCTTTACAAAGTGCCTGGCTTCAGTAATTGCATTTTGCAGACAAAGAAGTATACAAATCTATCCTTACTTGGATGACTGTCTCATTCAAGCAGAAAACAAGGACATTCTTCTTCAGCATCTGGCATTTGTGAAAAGGCTTCTAACATGCCTACGGGACACAATAAACGAAAAAAAAAAATCACAACTAGTACCCTCTCAAAAGATAGCATTCCTGGGTGCAAGCTTGAATACAACTGCCCAGATGGCTTTCCTCATGCCAGACAAACAAACGCAACTGACTATTTACTTCAAACAGATGGCAACAAAACCCCAGTTATCTGCAAGACAAATTCTGCAGGCTTTGGGGTTCATGGCATCCTGCATTCTACTGATTCCATATGCAAGACTGCATATGAGGAAACTACAGTGGTACCTAAAAAGTTTATGGAGTCAACATTGTCACAGTCTGGAAACAATGATTCCTCTCATTCTCTGCCTACAACAGGTGTTTCTTTGGTGGGCAGAGACATGTCACCAGAACATGGGACGGTCTTTCACTCTACCCCCTGCCAGCCAAACCCTAACTACAAATGCATCAGACTATGCATGGGGGGCCCACCTGGCGGGGAGATGCATTCAGGGCATATGGAGCCCAAAACAAATGCATCTGCATATCAACCAGAAAGAGATGTTAGCTGTTCAGAATGCCCTGACAGCCTTCAAGGACTTACTTCATCCAGGACAACTACTGATAAAGACGGACAACACCACAGTTATGTGGTACATAAACAAGCAGAGGGGCACACACCCCTACCCCATCTGCAGACAAGCCATGGCACTGTGGGACACAGCCTTGACTTACCAAGTACATCTTCAATCTCAATTCCTGCCAGGAAAACAAAATACTCTGGCAGATGACCTAAGCAGAAACCTTTTGGACCCTCATGAGTGGAAACTGGATCCTCAAGTATTCAGCATGATAACAAAGAAATGGGGGAGCCTGAACATAGATCTATTTGCCTCTCACCAGAATTATCAACTAGACAAATTCTGCACAAGGACTTATCACAGTCAAGCATGGGAAGTGGATGCCCTATCCTTCAGTTGGAAAAACCTATCAGTTTATGCCTTTCCTCCTCTGCCTCTTCTTCCCAAGGTCTTACTAAAGGTCAGACAAGAAAAAACAAAAATGATTCTAATTGCTCCAGACTGGCCTCACCAACACTGGTATCTAATCCTAAGGAATATGTCTCAACTCCCTCCTTGGTACTTGCGTCAAATACCTCATTTACTGTCTCAGCAAAACAATCAGATCCTGCACAATCAGCTCCAAACTCTGAACCTGGCAGCATGGCTGATCATGTAGTTATTCAAACAACACCTCTCATTAAATCTGTGATGGATGTCATTTTGGAAGCCAAAAGGCCTAGTACTAGAAAATCTTATGCTGATAAATGGAAGTGATTCTGTGCTTGGAACCAAGCACAAGGAACTGACACAGCAAAGCCAAATATTCCTCAGATGATACAATACTTGACTGAGGTGCTTGACAAAGGCCTATCTTTTTCATCAGTAAAAATCCATGCCTCTGCCATCTCGACTCATTACAACACAGAGCCACTGAACTTTTCTCATCCTTTGCTAAAACAGAATCTTAGATGGGCCAAAAATGTAAGGCCTCCCTGAAGATCACCAGTTCCTGCATGGGACTTCAATTTTGTGTTGGAAAAGCTCATCCTGCCTCCATTTGAACCAGCTGCTACTGCAGATATAAAGTTTTTGTCATGGAAAACAGCTTTACTTCTGGCAATCACTTCAGCAAGAAGGGTTTCAGAGCTACAGGTCCTCATGGCTGTGGAGCCTTTTATTATTTTTTACCCAGACAGGGTGTCCCTCAGGACCAATACTTCTTTTATGCCTAAGGTGGCATCCAGTGTGGCTCTTAACCAAACCATTCACCTGCCAACTTTTTATCCAAATCCACAGAACAAGGGGGAGTGGATTCTGCATTTCTTGGATGTGCACAGACAACTAAGATTCTACTTAAACAGAACCAAATCTCTAAGAAAAACTGAGCAGCTACTGGTGGCATTTGCTGCTGGATCAGAGGGAAAGGCTATTTCAAAGCAGACTATTTCAAAGTGGATAAGCCACTGCATTTGTTTCTGCTATTTGCATCATGGTAAACCGGTGCCCAAGGGCATTAGGTCTCATTCCACCAGGGCTGCATCTACATCAGCAGCTTTTCTCAGAGGGGTACCAAACAAAGACATTCTAGAAGCTGCTGCTTGGAGTTCTGTTCATACTTTTACAAAGCATTATCATTTGCCTCTCTTCTCTAAGTCCAGGGCAGGCTTTGATGCTGCAGTTCTGCAGGGCCTTATAGCCGCCTCTAATGCTATTTAGCTCCAGCCTCCCATCCATAGCTTTGGGATTCTACCCAAATGTAATGACTGCAACAGTGAAACATGAAAAACATAGTACAGTTGTGTACACTTACCATAAATGTTGATGTTCAAGTGTTTTCACTGTTGCATTCTGGGTTACCCACCCGCCAACCCCCCTTATTCTACAGCTTGTCTTTCCTTCACTATATTCTACAGCCTTTGTGGTGTATTTGCTTTTAGATGAAGGTAAAGTTTATGTTGTGACCATTGCATGTATGTATAGTCATATATTTATATACATTTTTGCTCCCCATTTGGGGGGCACCTGACATCTGGGGCAAGAAAAACTAAAGAAAATGCATCTGCTGCCTGTTTTATACCCCTGTTGACCTGACATCATGGAAGAGGAGACAGCAACTGATGCAGGACCCAAGACTTTGATATTCAGGCCAACTGAGGGCAACCTGCCAGCAGATTACCCAAATGTAATGACTGCAACAGTGAATACACTCGAACATCTACATTTATGGTAAGTGTACACAACTGTACTTTATTGAGATAGGGTGGAGTGCCATTTTACTGACTGATACCTACTGGATAAGTAGCTTTTAAACCATAGAATGGTGGGCTGTGAGATCTAATGAGGACATGGGAAATAGACATTTGCTGTGGTAAACTGTGTTGAAGGCTTTAGACAAGTTTAGAAATAAGGATGAGACCAGTTTGCCATTATCTCCAACTTTATTGACAATATCTATATAGGTTAGAAGGGTATTGTTAGTACTATGTGAAGGATGGAAGCCATGTTGTGTTGGGGATAGTATGTCTTCCTACAGGAGATAGTTTAACAATTGTTTTTGAATACATTTTAAGTATTTTGTAGAGAGGGATAAGATTGTTACAGATCTAAAGTGAGTAATTGTTAAATAAAAAATACTGTAATAAAAAGATCAATACACAGGAGGTTCAGGTTCAGGTACTTTACTAGTGTACACCAGGAGGCAAAAAACGTACAAGTACAGAATTTTGTCTGAATAAAACAGGAAGTACACAACTTTTATAGTCTTTCTTGTTAGCCATTGCCTACCAGACTGACGTGGTCAGTCACAAGTTATTTTACATCATTTTAGCTTACAATATTCTATTCATCAGAGGTGCTGATACTACATTTTGCTTAAAAAAGAATTTTGGTAAACAACATGGCCTTGCTAGCCACCTGGTTAGTTATAATGTCCTTTTATGAAAGTTGCCACTCAAGGTTCTAAGCTAATTCGAGCACAATAGCAGATACAATTCTCAATACATTTCTCTAACCAACTCTTTGTTTCATGTATCACTTCTTCCTTGCAGCTGTCGTTATCTAGGAACATGTACAAGGCCAATTGTTCAAGCAGGATAGAGCAGAAGATTCTCATTATTTTACACTTTAATTTCCTGACCCAGCAGATAATCACTTGTGGAAAGCATAAACATTAACTTTTGCTGTGCTAGCAGCTGCCAGGGTCAGAGGCCAACTTGCAGAAAGTACACTGCAGTTTCATATGAATTCATTTTTCTTGTCATAACATTAATAGAATAAAAATGTATTAATCCCTTCTTTGCTTCTAATAAGCACTAAACATATACATTAATACATATTTTTCTAACATTTCCCCCCCTGTTAATACTTTTTATTCTATTCTCAAAAGCATAAACAGTTTTATTTCTTCTTCTAACCTCTTCCACTTAGGACTTGCAGTTAGGAGAGTCATTCAGTTTAGACTTCGGAAAGAATTTCATTTGGAACCAGTTTTTCAAGTTCAATGTCTTGATACAGGGTTTCAGAGAGAGACATATCTATTAAATCTTTAATTAATCTTTTCATGCAGGGAATTCCACTACAAATACAACCTCCCAATAGGAGTAAACCTACACAGATGGCAATCAGAATGTTCATTAGGATGGTACCCCACCCCCCAAACAAATTCTGGAAAAAGTCCGTCAGTGAGTTTGGGCCTGGTTTGGTCATGGCCGACACTTGCTGAATCACCTCCAGATGGTTATTAATTTCATGCTTATTGTCTGGTATATAAGAACAGCACTCCTCTTTTATCAGTGCGCACGTACCACCTCTCGCCACCAGGGTGAAGTCGAGAGCCATACGATTTTGCAACACAACAGTTCTCATGGCATTTAGTTCATCAGTCACTAATTTGAGAGCAGAAAACGTTGCATTACTCATTACTTCAAGAAGTTTCGACAGTTTTCTCAGCTCTCAAATCGATTTTACTGCACCACGTGGCCAAAGTGGTTAGAAAAACATTTTATATAGCCCACCTAATCATGAAGGGATTCACATCTAGATCAGGGGAGGTCATCGTGCCTCTTTACTCATCCCTCATCAGGCCCATAATTGAGTACAATGCCCCTTTCGGGATGTACCTTACCAGACACCTGCAGCAACTGGAAAGACCCCAAAAGTACCTCACCAAGAGGATCATAGGGCTCAAACAGATGCCATATGCTGCCCAGTTAAAGAAACTCTAGCTCTACTCAGTGGCATACAGCCTGCTCAGAGGCGATCTGTGCCTGACGTATAAAGCCATGTCCAACCCGGAATTAATGGACATGCTGCACCTCAGAAAATCCAAATCCCATTGAGCTACGTGCTCGAGAGACTTGAACCTCAGCACTGAAATAAATAGGACATGCTGGAGGGACAGATTCATAACCCAGAGGCTCCCTTCACTCTGGAATAAAATCCCAGTCCAGGTTAGGCAGAGTCCCTCATTGACTCTCTTCAAGAGGAATCTTGATGAGTGGATGGGAGATCGTAGGTTTACCCCGGGTATCACTTCTGTGTCACTGGTAGATGGAGGCACAGTATACTAAACTCGAAAAAGGGCATAGCAAAATTAATTTAAAATGGGTGGCGAAACACACTCTGGCTAGGCTTGTAAATGCCATAGGGCAGATAGCCTAGTATGAACCTATGAACCTATATGCTGGGAGTATACCTGCCCAAGGTATAACAGCGTCACTCAAGTCCATATGTGTCAATTTGTCTTTGTCCTTCACGGAGTTATGGTCTTTCCATCTTGCTTCAATTCGCCCTACTGGATTCACAGGTTTCTCAATTGGAACTTCAGTTTTCTTGGTAACATCTCTTATGTTCCGTATTTTTCCCAGAGGCAATTCTGCAGTGTGTCGTATGGCCGGAACCAGGTAACCCAAAAAACAACTGCCGGACCAATTCTCAGGTAGCCATTTGTATGCCCTTTTCCCACACACAAAATAACAGTTTTCAACTTTAGTGCTAATACGCACTCGCCCTGCATGAAACATTTTATTATCTATGACTGACAATTGTTTAAACAAAACAGGATTTCTTTGCATTTCATTCAATGTCGTTTTCATTGAGTTTAAATATGAATCATAGTTAGTATTGCAAACAGTATTCCCACTACTAGTCTTAATATAACATTTATAAGATATTATGTTATAGTTACTCCAGCCCACCTGGTGAGTATTGCTTTTATAAAAACACACAGTCCCCTTTTGTGTAATAGGTAAATACAATGCTATTTTATCCTGTGATCTCACAGTTGTAGTGTCAAAAAGCAGATTTTCCCAAGTCTCATTGATCCCGAAAGGAATAGTGGACATTAGCAGTCCCCATATGCTGTTGGTATAGCTGTACAAATCCAGCAGTTTGAAATGTTTAAAGTCTCAGCATATACACGTTTAATTGCTAGGTACGTGTTAAAGTTTGGATACTAGTCTATGGGTGATTCATCATGTTTATCCAACTTTACTTGTGTGGTTGAAAAAAGGAAAAATCACAACAAAAAGAAAATTGTCACTAGTACAGTTAATAAGTGTACAATCAATAAGATGATTATGCAACATTTTTGAGGTTGCTCCGCATTTCTATTTGCTCTATTCTTGGTCATTTTGTTCTTGTTGTGTAACAGTTACAATGTTCTTATCAAGTTGAAAGTTCTTTACCGGTTTGCAATGCGTCAAATGAATCCAAGAAGTCCTCTCAGCTACTCTGACCGCAGTAGGCGTTGCCAATAATACCTGGTACGGTCCTTCCCACTTCGGGCTTGCCCAGTTTTTCCTCTTTGTTACCTTCACCCAGACCCATGTGCCTGGGGCTAGAATCGCTTCCAATGGTCTGGTCTGTTCTTTATCTGAAACAGAGTTAAACTGCAAAAGAGATTTATTTGTTAACAGTTTTCTCATATAACTAGCTAGTGAACTATCAGCCTCCTGTTCTGCAGGCATGAGAGCTTTCCACTGAGGTACATAATATGCCCTCCCAAACACCATTTCAAAAGGAGTTAAACCCTTTGCATTTGGAACTGTTCACATACTCAGCAGTGCCAGAGGCAGACAGTACACCCAGTTCTTCTGTGTCTCACTAACTAACTTTCTAAGTTTATTTTTAAGGACTCCATTGTGCCTCTCCACCAGTCCTGCAGACTGAGGGTGATAAGCACAATGGTTCTTCAGGGAAATCCCAAAGAAACGTCCCAACTGCTGTATGGTTTGGTTCACAAAATATGTGCCATTGTCACTATAAATCCTTTCTGGTATGCCGAATCTAGGAATAATCTCCTTTATGAGGGCTTTTGCCACTGTTGTTGCATCTGGGTTTCTGGTCGGAAAAGCTTCCACCCATTTAGAAAACATATCTACAATGACAAGGCAGTACTTTTCGTTATCACATTTGTTCAGTTCTATAAAATCCATACAAATAGTATGGAACGGATATGGCGGTGTAGGAAAACTCCCTTGTTTAGGTTTTAATGCCCCTTGTGCATGATATTTATTACAAACATGACATGCCGCACAAAATTTTTTTGAATAATTTGTAAATCCATACGTTTGGAATATTCGGTTTACTAACTGTACCATCCCCCCTGTTGAGACATGGCACTGCCCATGGCTCAACAAAGCTGCTTATCTAAACAGATTAGACGGCAAAATTTTTTTTTTTCTTTAGAGATGTACAGTCCGTTTTCAAGGATTGCTCCTCGTCTTTCCCATTTTTGTTTTTCTGCTTTTTTAGTAAGCGTCTGCATTGCTTTTAACATTTCTAGATCTAAAATTTCAGAGGGTTGTAATTCCTCATCTAGAAGAAAAGTTTCTGAGTCTGAAGCTGCTTGCTTTGCAGCTGCATCAGCTCGCATTACCTTTGAAATTCTGTCCTGTTGTTTCGTATGAGCTACGCATTTGCAAATAGCTACTTTGGTAGGTAACTGAATGGATTCTAACAAATCTAAAATAAATTGCGCATGATTAATTGGTTTGCCACTAGATGTTATCATCCCTCTATTTTTCCACTGTTGCGCAAAAACATGTACAGTAGAAAAAGCATACTGACTGTCAGTATATATGTTTACACATTTGTCTTTTGCTAAAGTACAAGCTCGTGTCAAGGCAATCAATTCTGCTGCTTGTGCAGATAAGTTGTGTGGTAAGGATTGAGCTTCTAAGGTTTCAGTGTCTGTAACTACTGCATACCCCACTAGATTTTTCTCTGTAGGGCTCCTTCTGCATGAGCCGTCCACATAATATGTCACCTCGGCATTATCCAAGGGAATATCCGTGAGATCTTGTCTGGGTAATGTTTTCTGCTCAATTTCCTGCAGGCAACTGTGTGGTCTGCCATCCGCAGGGGTTGGGAGCAAAGTTGACGGATTTAATGTCGTGCATTGTTCAATTGTCATATGAGGTTGGCTCAACAGTATAGTCATACAGGAAAGGTGTCTAGCAGGAGAAAGATATGCTACTTTTTCTTGCAGTAAAATTATCGCAACTGCATGAGGCACTCTCAAAGTGAGAGGGTGGAATAACACTACTGAGGCTGAAGCCTGTACTGCCATTGCAGCTGCGACTACTGCTTGTACACAGTGGGGCAAGGATCGCGCCACTGGGTCTAACTGTGATGAATAGTAAGCTATGGGGTGTTGCTTATCCCCATGTTGTTGTGTTAACACTGATGTCATATATCCCTGCTTACAGTCTACAGTCTGAAAGAAATGTTTATGATAGTTTGGTAGTCCTAAGACTAATGAAGAAGCTATCAATTGCTTCAACCTGCAGAAAGCTATTTCTGCTTCAGGTGTCCATTGTAACAAATCTTGTGCTGCCATCGGCTTTTTGTATATCAAATCAGTCAGCGGAGCAGATTCCAAAGCATAGTTTGGAATCCAACTCCAGCAAAAGTTGGTTGTTCCCAGGAAGGACATCATTTCCTTCTTGGTCGTTGGTTTGGGTGCTTGTAAAATCGCTGTTTTTCTATACTCATCTAGTATTCTACCTTCTTTGGATATTACATATCCTAGGTATTTAACCTGCTTTTTCCAAAGCTGTAATTTGTTTTTGTTTACTTTGTGTCCCTGTGTTGCTAAGAATTGTAATAGTGCTATGGTATCCTCCCTGCATTGTTGCTGGGTGGGGGATGCTAGCAAGATGTTGTCTACATAAATTAGAATCTGACTACCCCCCCTGTGGGGTGAATCCTGCCAAATTACTAGCCATTTCTTGTGCGAATATTGTTGGACTCTCACAATATCCCTGTGGTAGTCGAGTATAAGTATACCTTTTCCCCTGAAATGTAAATGCAAACCAATATTGGCTATCAGGATGTATAGGTATTGAAAAGAATGCATTACTGATATCTACCACAGAGAAGTATTTCTGGTGAGGTTTCAAATCATTTAACAAAGTGTGTGGATCTGGCACCGTAGGTGCTCTAGGTATTACTGCATCATTTACAGCTTGTAAATCTTGGACCATACACCATTCCCCGTTTGCTTTTTTAACAGGAAATAAGGGTGTATTACATGGTGAATCAGGAGATTCCACCAGTACTTCTTCCTTAAGTAATGCTGCTATTATAGGTTTGATTCCTATCTCCGCATCTTTTCTCAAAGGATATTGTCTCTTTTGCGGTCTAAATGCTGACTTTGGCATAATAATAACTGGTCCTGCTGTTCGAATAAGTCCTACATCTGATTTGCCTGTTGACCAAAGAATCTTTGGTATGTCACATAAGGCTTTTTCCTCTTCTTCTAATAAGAGTGCTAATCAGCTGTCCTTGCTAGACTGCAAGTGTACAGCTGGGTGTGTCTGTGTTAACTAATTCAGTTTTTGTTTCTGTATTCCCTGTTCTGATAATTCTAAGTCAGTTTGTTTCTCCCATCTTGTGACTTTTTCTCCTAGGTCTGCCCATTTTGTACTTCTGTTTTTAGTTAAACTAACATGTGGTAATCGATTAGATTTGTAAAGTGCAAGGAACTCTTGAGGTAATGAACAGCTAACAACACTGTTCCCCTCAGTATCCCAGTACAGATTACGTAATATTAATCTGTTTGCACGATTTTTTAACAATTCTTGCTCATATTCCTTATCAGGTCCTGGTGTGCTACAGTAATACAGAGTGCAATGCAACAAATGTTGTCTGTCAGTGTCAAGGGAGGTGGATTTACTGATGGCTACATTCATCAGTTCCTCGGTCACTGCCCCTGGACCAGTCGTAACCAAGTCCTGGCTGTACCAGTAAAAAGTTTCACCCTCCGGTCGCACCACAAAAGTATCCGTTTGTCGATGTGCCTCCATACCCTGCATAGTTGGAACTACTGCTATGCCAAATATCTGCATAAGGTCCCTACCTAATAGGTTCACTGGACATTTTGCAGAAACAACAATTTTACTATTTTGAGTCATCCCTGAAACAGGGTCAGTTATTGCTATATCATGGGAAAGTGGTTCCTGGTATAGCTGTCCATTTGCAGCTTTCACTAATATATAATCAGGTGATTCTGAATGTTCTGGTAACTTGGAGGGGTGTATCAGAGTCCGTGATCCCCCTGAGTCACACAGGAATTTAACTTCCTTCCCCTATACCACAAGTGTAACTTCCGGTTTTGTGTCTGCTAGGTAGAGCTCAAGGCTCAATAATGCTAAGTCTAAGATCTCATTTTCTTCATCTTCTACGTCTACTTGCACTTCCTCTATTCCTTCTATCACATTTACATTTGTCTTTTCTTTATTGTCTCTTTTTGATGACTCCTGACCCTCATATGGTGTACCATCATATTGTCAGTCCTCATCTCCCTTATCTTCTGTAGCTACCTTCTTATTTTGTTTACAATCCCTTGCTAGATGTCCCTTTTTCCCGCATTTAAAGCATTCACCCTTTTTCTTCCTCTCTTCAAAATCTTCTGACCGTTTGTCAGATTGTTTGTTTCCCTGGGCATTTCTCTTACCCTTCTTACCAGACTGTAATACATAAACCTCAGCTCCATCTTCAGCAGTGAAGACTTGTGCTTTCTTTTTTTTTTGCTATTAAAGTGTCTTTCAGCATGTCTAGCATATTCAAGTAAGGCCTGTAACCTACTTGTTCGATGATCTATCATATGCTTCGTAATGAAGCTACTAATAGGTGCAATGCAACCTTTTAAAAATGCATTTTTCAATTGTTGTTCATATGGGGAATCATTCGTCTGATTTCCGGGAATTGTCATACCACTGTGGTTATTGAAACATTCTAATAATCTGGCATAGTACCCATCTACCGTTTCATTTTCTTGCTGTATACATTGATTAATACAAGTCCAGTCTGCTCTAGGTTTCCATTTTTCAGAGATTCGGTCTGTAAGGCCCTTCACTCTGTTGTCTAGTTCTGCGTCACTATGTGGGAGTGGCTTAAATTCTGCATTACGAGGATTCCAGGTGCCACAAATCATGTGCCAATCTGGACCTACAATTTGTCTAACTACTTTTTCTACTTCTTCCCCATTTAAGTTGTAACTTAACCTCATGCCTTGTAAATCTTCTAAGAATTTTGTAAAATTAACTTTTGGATGGGGGATTCCCTCAGTAGCCTTCCGGATATCCTCCGGTGTCCATGGTCTATATACCAAGAGAGTCGGGTCCTGTCCGACCTGTCCTGCTTGTGGATGTGGTACTTCTATGAGTGGACATAGTTCTTCCTCACTCTCAGCTTGTAAATTTTTCTCTATTTGATATGATTCTATGTCCCCCTGTGTTTTACGTGTTCGGGACCTAGTCTCAATGGGATCTCTAACAAACGGTTTCGGTTTTGCTGGGATATCAGGATACAGTGGAGGTGGACCAGCTTGTCCACTCACTTCATATCCTGGTAAGGGAAGTGGAGGGGGCGGAGGAGCCGTCGCTATTACTATGTTATTATCTTCTTTGTCTAAGAACAATGCTTTTGAATTATTACTCTTTTGTTCCCTACGGTTTGCTTCCTCAATCCACCTGTGTGCCTGAGGAATGCCTAATTGTCGTTGTTTTTTTACCTGACCTTTTGCATCAGTTTTAAGCTGTTTAATAAGTTTAACAAGTGAAGATTTGTCTAATTTACCATCAAATTCATATTTGTTAACCCATTTTGCATAATATCTAACATTATCAACACGTTGTAGTTGCATGTATTTTGCTTCTTCAGTTAGGGGTGGATCTTGCGATGTTTTAGTGCACTGATTTCCCATGTTATTCTGACTGAAAAAATGTTATGTAACCCTTCCTATCACGTGGAACCACAACTTTAGTTTTTCTTCACAGTTTATCTAGAATAACTGCCTACCTTATTCTGTTACCCTGATCTATGACTAAAAAAACAGTAACTTTTCTGTCCCTGATCTGTATAACAAATCTGACAAAAAGCAACATTTACTGTAACCTAGTCTCTGATCTAAAACAGAAAAAAGGCAAAATTTCTCCCTACCTGAGCCTCCGTTATTGACCAGCAAGGTTCGAAGTGGTAATCCGCTCTTCAGTCACAGATCAGAAAGTGGCCAGCCTCTTTGAACAACAATTCAGTCGGAGGTCTTTTATCTCAAGAATAACCATTTCGGTGTCTTCTCCCGTATACGGTTTTCGACCACCGCTACGCTCTGATCCGTAGACGATTTGAGGGATTCCGGTACGCAAGGACCAATCTGTTAAAAGAAAAATACTGTAATAAAAAGATCAATACACAGGAGGTTCAGGTACTTTACTAGTGTACACCAGGAGGCAAAAACCGTACAAGTACAGAATTTTGTTTGAATAAAACAGGAAGTACACAACTTTTATAGTCGTTATTGTTAGCCATTGCCTACCAGACTGACGTAGCCAGTCACAAGTTATTTTACATCATTTTAGCTTACAATATTCTATTCATCAGAGGTGCTGATACTACATTTTGCTTAAAAAAGAATTTTGGTAAACAACGTGGCCTTGCTAGCCACCTAATTAGTTATAATGTCCTTTTATGAAAGTTGCCACTCAAGGTTCTAAGCTAATTCGAGCACAATAGCAGATACAATTCTCAATACATTTCTCTAACCAACTCTTTGTTTCATGTATCACTTCTTCCTTGCAGCTGTGCATTATCTAGGAACATGTACAAGGCCAATTGTACAAGCAGGATAGAGCAGAAGATTCTCATTATTTTACACTTTAATTTCCTGACCCAGCAGATAATCACTTGTGGAAAGCATAAACATTAACTTTTGCTGTACTAGCAGCTGCCAGGGTCAGAGGCCAACTTGCAGAAAGCACACTGCAGTTTCATATGAATTAATTTTTCTTGTCATAACATTAATAGAATAAAAATGTATTAATCCCTTCTTTGCTTCTAATAAGCGCTAAACATATACATTAATACATATTTTTCTAACAGTAATATTTGTTGAATTTCCTCCTTTGTGCTGAGGGATAATGTCTGACTTTTTCCAGTGAGAGGGAACATGGGATGTCTGGATTGACCTATTCATAAGGATTGAAACAGGGTGCTATCAGATGCTATTTTAAGGCATTCACTTGGAAGATCATCAGCTGAAGTTGAGCATGGTTTGAACTTGTTTAAGAATAGTTTTATACATGAAGTGGGCACAGGTTTGAAGGTGAAAGTGGATGTGATGATACTTGGCTGCTGGGCAAGGTCAGTATTAGATACTGGGGAGTCCTTGATTAGAGATGTTATACTGTCTATGAAATAAGAATTGTATTGCGGTTTTGAGTGATGAGTTATTGGGAGAGGGGGTAGGGCTGAATTTATGGCCAGGATGCAAGATTTCCTTAATTGCTTTCCAGAACTTTTTAGGTTTGTGTTTACTATTATTTTGAATGTTATTATAGTATAGTTTTTTGTCTTAATTAATTTGCTTTTAGTACAATTATGAAGCATTCTGAAGTTTTCAAGATATTGTGGTGTTTTACATTTTTTTCTATGCTTTTTCTGTATTCTGCATTAGCATT
Source organism: Protopterus annectens (assembly GCF_019279795.1). Lineage (NCBI taxonomy): Eukaryota > Metazoa > Chordata > Ceratodontiformes > Protopteridae > Protopterus > Protopterus annectens. The sequence continues at coordinate 978,252,480 of NC_056726.1, read as the reverse complement.
TTTGTCTTCTTGGATAGCCAAATTGCATTATTTTTTTTAGTTTCTTCCTTCTAGGAGGTGTAAAGCTATTTTGAATATTCAGGAAAGTTGTATTGAATTAATTTACAGAATCATCTAAGAGATATGTCTGTCAGACAATTTTTTTTACTTCAATAAGCCAAATCATACTACCTGTAGACATGCCATCCTCTTCAGTACAGCATAAGTAGATTGTTTGTCTATACATTAGAAACACATAACTTAAAATCAAACCTGATGTTCATAAACATTAAGTTGTCTGGAAAATATCCAAATAATATCCAAGTCAATGAAAGAAAAGGTCACACAGGCAAACCACTCACTAAAAACTGCAAGAAAGGCCCAACTATGTTAGAGTCTTCATGTGATACCTTAAACTTCCTATAGTAAAGGCACATCGGAAATTATATCTATAATCCATTTTTCATGATACAGTCATGCAGATTCATAACTCAAATCATAATAGCGTCAAAGGGTTTTATGAATTATAGTTGAGAAGCCGTCTTTACGAGTTTTGGAAAAATTCTGACTTGCTAAGGCCTTGATTTGGTGTCCTTGGGAAAGTTCCCCACAAGTCACAACCTTAGCTCTCATTAAGATATCACACTAGTAATGTAGCGGTATCAGGAAAGTCTGTGTAATTGGTTTCTATTATTCTTTGTTGATGAATATCTGGTCAAAGTTATGATTAAGTAAACATAATTAGCTCTAGCTTCATCTAGAGAGAAGAAAGGAGAAAAACTGTTTTGGGGAGAGGAGACAAGCCTGCCACCCCCCATCCTCCCTCCGCGAAAAAAAATATATATACATATGCCAACTCTACAATACTGTAGTCACACAACAGTGAAGAAAAAAGAAAGGTTTAAAATAAATGATGAATCATTGCTGGTACTATAAATGAAACAACAGTGGCAATAATTTCCTATGACACCCATACTTCCAAAAGAAAAATTTAGTGAAGGGACAACTCGTAAGGGTCTGTAGAATGACCTCTGATGACCATGAATTCCTGAAGGAGTGCAGTAATGTGTGTAATATGTTGGCCGACAGAGGGTATCCTAAATCTTTACTGGAAGATGTTGTAGCAGAGGTAGTAAGGGAGAGACATAAAAGATTTGCCCCTATTTTGGGACAGAATGCACCTGCCCAGATTGACATTTTAACAAACCCAAATACCACCTTTCACGATAGAGCCTACATACTTGATTATACAGGTGACTCAGGACCTATTAAAGAATTGATTTCAAGGGAATGGGGGAGATTTGTTCAATTTACAGACCTACCATTGAACAATCAAACCCCCTTGAAATTTATTTACAGGAAAGACACCAATTTCAAGCAAATCTTTGAATATGGTGGCCCCAAGGTCAAAAACACATGTCCACGTGGGGTGGGTACATACAAATGTGGGTTTTGTTCACAATGTCCAAGGATACACAATAGGAAAGATATTTTCTTGGAAGCTAGGAACAAAACACTTTCAAGTAGGGGTACTTTCAACTGTAACAGCTTTGGAATAGTGTATTTGGCTACTTGCAATTTCTGCACTTCCTTTTATGTGGGCAAAACAGAAAGGAAACTTAGATGTCATATTTATGAACACTTGTACGAAATCAAAAAGCAGAATATGAACAATGCATTGTACAGACATCAGACTATTTGCCCTCAAGCAATAATTTCCTTTTTTGTTTTGGATTCTGTGCCCAAGGACGTAAGGGGTGGTTTATGGGAGTATAAATTAGAATACAAGGAATTATAGTGGCAAATAGTTTTGGAATGTAATAAATCCCCGGGATTAAATGACTTTTTGTCCATCAAGCCAGTATTGAAACTCAGATCAGCTAAGTTATGAGTATTAAGTTTATTTACCCATTACAACCATTAGATGGCAGCATACAATGTATATACTTTGTGCACATATATTTTATTGTTTTAGAGCTGTGGTTAATTATTTTAGACTGTTTTTAACCTTGCATATAATATAATGATATTTATATACATGCAAATATGTCCTATCATACAAATTTTATTAACAATAAATTGAAAGTTAATTCTTTTTAGATTTTAGAACTGTTTGTATGTGTTTTTTAAAATAAGCTTGCTTGTTAGTTAGTAATTGACTTTACTGATTGGTACTTAATTAATTATGTCAATTAGACAGGGTATATAACCAGAACAAGCATTAACTGTGTGTTTTTGTACTGATTCTGACGAAGATTTTCATTGAAAACGTACTTGGATTACAAGCGTTATTTCCTTGTTGCATTTCAATAAATTCTGGTATCCAGCTGAGTTGCGAGCTTCCTTTGTGGTGTTTAGGCAATTTTGTTTGGTTATTGGTCTTAATTCATTGCCTTCATCTCTCTTTTTTGGTTAATTTCCTATGACAAACATAACTCATTGATTCAAAATTATTCCTGTTGTGAATGACAAGTTGTATATTAATTACTAGTTACTTGCTCACTTGAACAGCCAGGAAATTTCATACTGCTACATATACATCAATGGGTTGGGTCTAATTCAAAGAATCGCAATTTCAGAACCTCGAACCTCTGCTCATTCAAGACCAGAGGATCGAACTTCTGAAATATCAAACCTTACAACCCCCCCACAAAATGTTACAAAACTTCTTTCACATTTTAGTAGGGGGGCAAGATCCCACACCCCCACACACACCCTTTGCTATTTAAATATACCAACTCGTTACATGAAGTTTCTAAAATGTTGACCTACAGAAACAATGCATATTAATGTTTTATTTGAGGTTTTCTTTTGTCTTTTCATTTTTTGTAATACTGTTATATTAGCATAGTTTGGAGCTTATCTCCCAGGGCTTCTACTGAAAATGGACATGTATCCAGTTAGACTAGCCCGGTCAACAAATGTAAAATAAAAAGTAAAAATAAATAAAATAAACTCTGAGATTGCACTACAGTGAAGAGAACGGTAAAGTTTGCATTCCACCCTGTATGGAGATCTCCATTGACAAGGTTTGATATTTCAAAACTTCGATCATCTGGTCTTCACAAACCAGTGATTCAATGTTTTGAAATTTCGATATTGTGAAGGGGGCCTACATCAACACATTTATTAATTTTGACTTACATGTAATATTATAACTTTTTTGAATTACGCAACTCATTAAGTTAGGTGAATTGTTGACTTTTATAATATTTTAAAGCAGTCTACATGGAAGTTGGCCTTCATGGGAAAAAGGATCAATCATTTTGTTCTAACTGTAAGAAATGCTCTAATTGTGATTGAACATTAACACAGCTTGCTTTTATTTATATAGCTATTCTAAAAATGTCTTGCTATTACACACCGATGTCAAAATCGATACCTCTAAATAGTTTTTATATTCCATTTGCAGGAGCAGAAGCATTTTAATTAAACCAGATGCTAGACAAGAAATAATTCCATGTATTAAAGTTTTGAAATTTTCCTAATTGATATAAAATAGGACTTCAACATCATTAAGTTATCAAAATGTCCTTAATAATTACTTCTTTAATAATGGTGGCATTTGGTATGCCCGTGAAGGTTCCTAGTGAAATATCATAACATGGGTGTGAATCTGCAGTAAAAGTCTAATGAAAAAATACAGTTTGCATTACTGAAATATCAGTTCAAGAGTACTTAATGCAAATCAGAAATCGTTGAAAAGCACTACAGACTGAAGAAAGATAAGATGGATGTCTGTTTATTCTGACACTTTTATTTACTATGGGAAGAAAATTACTACCTTTTTCTTTTATGAAGAATGCACATGTATCCATGCATAGTATGCATTATGTACTTGTTAACAAAAAAAAAAAACATTTTTTTGTAAGAAGGATATAGGTAAAAATAGAACCTAATGCCTCAGTTCACTTGCAAGAATAAAGAAATACAAACAAATAAACAAGAATTTTCATGAAGGATAGATAAATAACACAAGAAAGGTCAAGGATACGTATGTGTTTTATTAATCCCTTATAGCACTATAAAACAAGTAAATGTTTATTTCAGAATAAGATTTTTGTTTAGTTGAATAAATCATGGGCCCGATTCCAAGAGCAGGCTGACAGTAGGTCTTTTGGAATCTGGTCCCCTGTGTAAGCCTGTTTATAAATAGGCATTATACCAAAGTAAGTCACTTACACTGACAACAAGTCTTTAAGAATGAAAGCAGACTTGCACTGAAAGCAACTGTTTTGAAATCTGGTCCCAATGCCCATATATTCATTGTAGCTGTTATAACAGGCCTAAGAGTATTACTTGGATAAAAAAAGTTACTAAATGTTGGACTGTATCCAAGTTTGCATGGATAGTTATTAAAAAAAGCATTCTTTTCTGCCAAAGTCTGGGGTTAATCACATATTCTTGGTACCGAATAAGGTAATATGATATGTATAAACTTCAGAAATAGCTTAACAACTACAAACAAATGCAATCTGAGGGTCATGCTGCTCAACGCTGGAAGTATGAATCTCAAAATGCACTCGCTCGAAGCACTGCTTAAAATGGAGAACATTGACATTTGTGCTGTAACAGAGACCTGGTTCAAGGCGGTAGAAAACACCCCTGCACTACCAGGCTATAACTCATTCCACAGAACTTGGGCCGAAGCACCAAAGGTGGTGGTGTTTCCATGCTCATAAAGGATGCGCACACATCCAGACTGATAGCCTAACGTAATGCATCAGAGATACTTCAGGTGTAGCTAACATTGGGTAAGACAGCAATTCAGGTCATAGCCTGTTATAGGTCTCCAACCATGTCCCAAAACTCACACTCCACATTCATAAGCACCCTGGAGAATATTAGGGTCCAACCTAACACTCTCATACTGGGTGACATAAACTACCCCTCTATTAACTGGGAAAGCTACTCATGTACCAATACACTTGCCCAATGTTTCCTGGAATTCATTAATTCCAATGCCCTGGACGAGCTCGTTCTTACCCCCACTAGAGGTAGCAACATCCTTGACCTGTTCATTACTAAGATGGGCGACCGTTGCTCTACACCAATAGTCAACTCCTCCCTGGTTAGATCCGAACACAAACTAATCACCTCGGAAATCCACATCCCTAACACCCCCACACACACACACACACAAAGGTAAACACCATGAAAAACTTCTCCAAAGATAACTTTGGGCTTCTAAAAACAGAGGTGGTTAACTTCACGGCACCCATGCAAATGGGGAATAGTTGCATGACTGCCGAATCATACACCAATGCACTGTATGAACACGTACACAAATGTATGGATCTCGCCATACCCAATAGAACCAAGATGCTCTCATCCAAAAAAAGGATGCCAATCTGGTGGTCCCCTGCCATAAATAAACTCTACAACAGAAGGAGGAAACTGATGCAGAATAAAATGAAGTCTCAAGACTGGAAAAACTCCCTTATCTGCCTCAACAAAAAGTTGAGATCCCTCATCAAATCCTCTAAAGCTAGCTATGAGAACAGAATTGCAGCAGATAGTAAAAATAACCAGAAGGCCTTCTATTGTTATGCAAAGAATCTCCAAATCAATACCCAGATTTGCTCTGAGCTACTGCACAATGGTACCTCCTATATCGAGCCAACAGATATTGCCAATATACTGGCCGACAGATTCAGTGCCAACTTTACCCCTCTCACCCCCCCAAAGGACCAATCACAATACCATTAGATTGTCAGGCACCCAGTATTACTGCTGCACAATTTAAAACAGCACTGTCCAAGGCCAAGAATACAGCTTCTATGGGACCTGCAATATCCCTGGCTGTGTTCTACATGAACTACAGAGTGAACTGGCACCTCACCTGTGTGCCCTGTTCAATCACAGCCTCCCCTCAGGCTTTGTCCCTACCAAAAGGTGCACTGCTATAGTCATCCCTCTCCACAAAGGAGGAGTGACTACAGACCCTGGGGACTATCACCCCTTTAGCCTGACAAGTCTGATATGCAAAGCTATGGAACGCATCATCATGGACCTAATAAACAAGGATATAGGGAATCTCCAAACTCTGGATCCCACACAGTTTGGTTTTGTGAAGGGTAGATCATGCCTGCTCAACTTGGTAGACTTCTTTGAGTCAGTCACCAGAGCTGTGGATGAAGGCAAGGTGGTTCATACAGCCTACCTTGATTTGGCCAAGGCCTTTGATATCATTCCCCACTCAGGAATCATAGAAAAACTCACTAAGCTAGGCACCAATCCCTATATCACTAGATGGGTTGCAAACTGCCTCACAGATAGAACCCACAGTGTGAAAGTAGCTGACTCCAAGTCAGACTGCCAACCAGTCACGAGTGGAGACCCACAGGGATCGATCCTGGCTCCTCTCCTGTTTGGTATCTACTTCTCAGAAGTCCAGGCCAACACAAAGGAACTCTTGCTGACAAAGTTCACAGATGATTGCAAGTTGGGAGCCATTATTAACTCCCCAAGTGATACTGACATCCTACAGAATAGCTTCACTGAGACCAATGACTGGTGTCAGAACCATGGCCTTAAGTTCAATGCCAAATAATGTGTCATCATCCCCTTTGGGAAAAACCCAGTTCCCATGAATTACCACATCGATGGTAGTCCACTAAACATAGAAGGCATTATAAGAGATCTGGGAGCACAAGCTGACAGGAACCTCTCTTTTGACCACCGCATTGCCACTGTGGTCAGAAAGTCCTTCTATGTGGCGCATCTCATTACTAAGGGTTTTGCATCTAGGAAGAAAGAGATCATTGTCTCCCTCTACTCTTCCCTCATTTGGCTAATCATCAAGTACAATGCCTCGTCTGGCATGTACTGCATTACACACCTGCAAAACAAGCAACTTATAAGCACCCTTTCGAGATGAACAGTTTTGACAAAAAAAGACATTAACATTAAATGTCAATGAAGCTGAAAGTTATTTTATATAAACTACTCAGAAATTTTAATGAATAATAGGGAATATGCCAAGCAAATAAAATACTTTGGGTCAGTCCATTGTGATTAAAGTACATAGAGAATGCCCTGCAGTGAATCACAATGAATGCAAGAAATGCTATGATTTTTGTGGGAAAAAAGCCTTCTGTGCTCGCATATAGGGGCTACACTTCCACACTGTCCCATGTCTAATCATGCTAACTTTCAAATATTACAACAAGGCAGCCATTCATTATTTGACAGTTTTACTGGTTTTCTCTGTAGCCATTCCATAATGTGAGTACTTAACTATTTCTGAAAAAAAAAAATAACCACATAAAAATAATGAGCAAACTGTCATTAAAACAAAGAAAACCAGGATACTTATGTGAATACTGTGCAAAATAATTTATTAAAACAAACTTTTAATAACATTTATATCATTTAAAAAAATCTCACCAGGGGATTCATGAAAGAGTCTAGCATGTGTCTTACAGCTTGCACTAAAAGGCCCTGCTTCCAAAATGGAGTATTTTGTGATTTAGAGAGATGTTGACCATAAGCAAAGACCTCAGTATTGGATAATTTGTATGTCTCTGAATCACAGTTGCTACCACAATTTGCAGATAAACCTGCATGTCACAGTGGTTAACTGCTGCTTTGGAATCATGTAGCATTAAGCATCCCCATGTCACTCTCCCACTCACATAGGTTGTTGTGTCTTTTGGCTTTTCCCTGTTAGGGGTCGCCACAGCGGAACTCCAGTCCACTAATGATTGTTAGTTGATTTTTACGTGCTGAGTTACCAGCCCTGATGCACAACCTTCAACAAAGGTATGCCCATTCACGCATGTCTCCACGCAGAAGACGCTCTAGCTGAGAATCGAACCGGACAGCGTCTTACTGTGAGGCAACAACGCTATACATATTCAAAAACAAGCATAAATGACCACACAAACACTACAATCCCTATTCCTGTTCCAGAGTTGCCCCTAGTTGCTGTACTAGTGTGAGTGCTGTTAGGGCACAAGAGTCTACAGTACTCCCCATTGGCTAGTGTTCCCCCCACCCCCATCTCCCAATTCCCAAACTTCTGTAAGCGCCATTATGGCACCTGAGTTTAGATTAGTCCCTGGTGTTCAGTGGCTCCCCACAACACTGATACCCACACTACTTTCAATTTTGGTAGAAGACCACAACCTTTTAACCTTGTGCACTACCACAACATGGTGGGGGCAACCATGCTGATCTACATGGCTGAGTAATTTCATGAATGAGTTGGTACATAGTTCCAAGGAGACAGCACATGGCTAATTAGCATGTGTATCGCCCTTGCACTGCCTCATTAGTATTTAGCATGGTCTCAGAGCCAGCCCTACAAAGTCAGCACTTCTTTGTGCTAGAACACTGCGCTGCACAGTGTCACAGCTGTTTCTGAACTCAAAAAGAAGTCAAAGGTGTACATGTCATGGTACCTTTATGAATTCACATCTTTTTCTTTGTTTTAGCAACTGTTTGCTCATTATCTTTTTTAGAAAAAATACACCATCAATTGAAAATGCCCTGAATAATTATAATGCAAAAAGCTAATAGATTTGTATAACGCAGTATGATATATCAGAATAAAGTAATATGCCAATATATTCATATAAATATATATATATATATATATATATATATATATATATATATATATATATATATGAAGCAGCTTTGGCTGCGAAATCGCTCACCTGTTTGTTTTAAATAAACCTGTATGATTTTATCGGCTGTGGTTTGGTGCCTTTATTTATTTTTCTTTGGACTGATATATATATATATATATATATATATATATATATATATATATATATATATATATATATCTACACACATAGAGAGAGGGAGAAGAGTACTGTGGGTGGTGTAACCAGTAACAATCTTATCTTCAAAGCAGGACATTATGATGACTCTGTTTTCAAATCTAAGCGTGTCTGGGTGGGGTACTGTATTAAATGACAATACAATTGTGTCAGATGTAACTAAGATGTTGCAATAAGTGTTACATAGCCAGACTTGCTGATAACCTGCTTATAATTCTGACTGCATACTGTATGACATTCAACAATTTTGTTTTGTTGGCACAGGAGTGCTTGCAGCCCATGAGCTTAACTGAGAAGTGCATGTGGATGGGAAATATATGACAGCCACATTCTGATGTCATATACTTTGAAAGCATATAGTCAGACAGTAATTTTGCCATTGTTTAAAGATGACTTTTAAAGGGTCTCATGCTATTTCCTTTTATTGGCTGATGAGAACACTAGCAGCTGAGGAATGATGGTGTACTGGATACACCATCTGGAAGAACAGTGGAGGGGCAAATTTAAGAATTCCTAAAACTGTTATTATTCCTGTACACAGTGAAAGCAGGCTACAATATATTTAATCACCAGTCACACATACTGCCTTTCCTGGCCAGTAGTGCAATAGATGTTGTGTAGGAATATGCACTCCCTCCCATCATGCAGCAGTACGTTTTCTGCCCATTATCATCTCAGACTTAGGGCAGCTGTCATTTGTGTATTCTACAAGATGTCAGAGTACTTCTGCTGATGCAGATATGTACTGAGATCTACACAGCCTAAATGGTGATCAAATGAGATTTATAAAGAAGTACAGTTTGCATAACTTCATTATATTGAGTAAGTATTATAACAACTTTTTGTATAGTTATTTGTTGAAAGCTGTCCTTAAGTGGATGTTTAAAGTTTATTAGAATCTTACAACCAATGGTTTTAATAGCCTTTGAACTACACTAAATCAAAGTTAAAATGGTTACAACTTATTTACATTTTGGTTGGTCATGGCCCATGCAGTTTTCTGTACAAAGTGGACAGAGGAACTGTTTCACAGGTTACTCTTGTTCATACGTTCACAGGTATATACTAGGCTAGCGACCACTATGAGCCTTATAAGCCTAGCCATGCAACACAAATGTAACCCAGACATTTGCTTTATATAAGGGATGATTTACTGACTACCTTTGTCCGCCAGAGACATAGGAGTCCGACCAGGGGTGAATTTCTGATTATCCATCCATTTGTCAACCTTAGCTTAAATAGGTATAGGGTGGAACTCCATTTAACATGAATGGGGAGCCTGTTCCAGACAATGGGAATTCTCTGAGAAACATATTTGTCTCTCCAACATATCCTATTTATGTCACAAGCAAAATTTAGGTATTTTAATCTAGTAGTTTTGATGCTGTTTGTTTTGTAGATATGCAAAAGGTTCATCAAAAGAGGGTCCAGGGATGCGTTCTATGCCAGGCAAAGATCACCTCTCAGAAGTCTCTATGATACCAAGTAAAGAGACAGAGCTTTGAGGCAATCAGCACTGTCATTGTGTTTGCTCCCTGTATTCATTATGTAAGGAGCCTTTGTTGACATTCCAGTTGCTACGTGCCTCTAGTTGGATACATACTGAAGGGGGACATTATGCTCTTTGATCGATCTCATTAGGGCTAATCCTAGTGGTATGATGATCTCTTTGGACCTGGATGCCATGCCCTTACAAATAAGTTAAGCAACATAGAAGGATTTTCTTACTTCCTTGGATACATGTTGGTCGAAGGCTAGGTTATTATCTACATGAGTTCCCATATTCCACACTAGTAAATCAAGTTTTAAGGATGTTTTATTTATGATATAGTTACCCTGAGTGGCAGACTTTCCAAAAGGTATTATAATTCATTTCTTGGTATTGATTTTTAGGCTATGGCTTTGGAAACCAAGCGCTTGCAATCATCTGTGAACTTGGATAGCCAAAGAAGTTTGACTTTGGCTTTGACATCCGCAACATAGATGCCAAAGAGGAATGGGCCTAGTACAGAGCTGTGGGGGTGACTCCGCTGGTAACCAGCCTCTTTGCAGAGGTGGCCTCACTGATTTTAACCTCCTGGGTCCTATCAGTAAGCCTGCTAGTTATTCACTGTGTTATAAAGGGGTTTATACCTAGTTCCATAAGTTTTTTGACAATGCCCGAGTAGGATATTAGATCAAATGCCTTACTCAGATCTGTGCAGGCAGTATGCACCACTTTTACCTCTTTCAAGGCCTTAGTGACATTTTCACTGAGGTCCACCTGATTCAGTACACATGATCTGCCTTTGGCTAAGCCAAGCTGGTATAGATCCAGTGTCTAGTGATTTCCTATGTCCTTGTTGATAACTTCCATGATAATTCTTTCCATGACTTTGCAAATAAGACTAGTCAGACTAACGTATCTGTGCTTTCCACGATCTGTTGAACGTCTTCCCTTAGGAAGGAAGATGACCAACGCAGTCCTCCAGTCATATGGCACAATGTCTGTTTTAAGACTATAACTAAATAATGACTCCAGGGTCCTGATAAGTCATATTTTAGGCTATTCAAAAGGTGTCCTGGGATGTTATCGGGGCACAATGAGGCAGTGTTCTTGGCTTTAGGGAGTAGACCCAGTACAGCTAGAACAGCCTGCACAGCCAGTACATGTTCTCTAGTTATAGTTGGAGGGGTTATGTTTGAGGGTATTTTTGGGGAGGGATGGTTGGAGGTGGGGGTGGGGTAAAGTTGGAACTGAATTTGTCTGCTAACAGGTTCACTATATCACCAGGCACCATTTACTACCAGTTCAGTGCATTGCAATGTGCTACTCTTGAGGTTTATGACATAGCTATAGAAGGCCTTATGGTTATTTTTCACCTGGGAGTCTATCTTAACCTAAAATATGGCTTTGTTTGACCTAATTAGCCCACTTAGTTAACTATTTACATTGATAAAAGAGATTTTATCTGTATGGGAATTACTCTTCCTGATTTTTGCCATATTGTTTTCCTTTTGTTGTATATCCTGTTTAATTTGGGATGACATCAGGGCTGTTTGTTTGCAGGCTAGTCCTGGACTTACTTTTTGAAGGTACAGCAGCCTCTATGCAGCCATTGTCATGGTTCTACAGAGATTCTGAGAGCAATTCAGTATAGGATTCTGTTTTCTCAGGGTTTGGAGGGGCTTTGAATTTTGACAAACCAACAGTTAATAACAGGTAATTTGCATTGGAATAGTTGCGATCTGTTACTAGCTTTAATGGCATTATGCAATTTATTTTGAAGAAGACAGTTTTATGGTCAGATCGTACCAGGGAGGACAAGACATTGCTGGGGGGGGGGTGCAGCATTCTCCCATATTTGTGAGCAAGAGATCGAGTATGTTGGAGCTTCTAGTGGGCGTATTCACTATTTGGTCAAGGGTGTTTGCATTTACAAAGTCCAGGAATCTCTGTGACTGTAGTTTGAGACCATGTAGGATTCTTTGTCTATAGAGTGGTAGATGGGTAATTAAAGTCTCCCTTGAGTAGAGTGTTAGTTTGGATGAGAAGTATCACCAGTAGGTCAAAGCATGCATTGTCAGCTTATTGGAACATAAAGGGTGACCTATATCTTGCTAGGATATGGTATTATATTTTGTCTGTGGTGATGCATATGGAGGAACTCCAGCACTTATCCTTGTGTCACCTCCAACACATTCCATATAGTGATTGATTTTATTTTATTTTATGTTATTTGTTTATTTATTTGGCATTTGTTTACTGGGAAAGTCTGACTGGATTTGTACCCATTTTCAGTGGAGACCCAGGGAGAAAAGCTCCAGAAGTACATTAGCAAGATTGCAAATTTACATATACTACAAAGGCTGTCAAGTCAACAAAAAGTACAATTTGTGTATACATGAAAAATAAGAAATAATGCTACAAAACCCTAATGTTAGAACACAGTATATACAGAGGTTAATAAGCAATAGTGATAGAACACAATATATACAGGCTTTAGGTAATTTATTTTTACAGTAGATACAACTGAGTTTTCTAAAGGAGAAAGACTAGAGTAGGAGGAAAAGGGAGAAAGACGGGTAAGTCATGAGGGCTAGAAGGATGGGAGTAGAGAAGATTCAGTAAGTCGAGGTATAATAGAGTAGTTTTGAGTAGTAAGATGTCCTGGAGCAAGGGCAAGCTCCAGTTATTGGGCAGGTGTTCTTTCAGTCAAGACTTGAAGGAATAGTAATGAGGTATTAGTCTGATTTGGCAGCACAGTATGAATGCAGGCTAGCTCCACTTGATCGTTGAGGTTTGTAAATAGCTAGTAGATGCTTGTGAAAAGAATGTAGGCCACAAGGTGGAATATAATGTTGGAGTAGTGTTGAGGTTGTTTGTGAAAAAGAGGAGTTGTACAGCATTTTGTGAGTTAACACTAGTTTATCAAAGGTCAGTAGGTCGGGTAGTTCAAGCCAATTAAGGGTTTTGACAGCAGAGCTATGGTGAGAATAGTGGGGCTGACCAGTGCTAAATTTAGCTATTTTGTTATAGCATTGACTGAGTTTATCTTTAAGGGAAGAGTGAAGGTTAGTTAAAATAGGTGAAGTGTATAGAAGGGATGGTAAGAGATAAGCGGTGGCTAGGGTTACCTTAGTGGAGTTGATGATGAATATTTTAACCCTATACAACATACCCAGTTTTTGATTTTCCTTTTTTTATGTTGTTATTGATGTGCAGGTCAAATTTAAGATTGTTGTCAATCATTACTCCAAACAGCTTAGTGTGTGAAGCAATATCAATTGTAGTATTATTAAGAGAAGTAATTGTAAAGTTAGAGTTGTTGGGAAAAATTGTTTGGGTAAGAATAGCAGATTTTTTTTTTTTTCAGATTGAGAAGAGATGGTTGTTGGTGAGCCAGGCTTCTATGAAATTGAAAATGTCTTCTTGAGTTATACTTTGCAGATGGGTGAGATTGTTAAAGTCATCAGCATATTGGATAAGGGTTTCTTGTTTCATGGAGGTAGAAACATGATTAATAAAAATGTTTTAGAGGAGAGGACCCAGTATTGAGCCTTGAAGTACCCCAGTGCTAATTGGTAAAAAAGGAAAGAAATTGGAATTCCATTTAACTGATTGGTATCTGTTAGAGAGAGAACTTGTGAACTATTGCAAGCTATTTTCGGTTAAGCCGAGAAGGGATACTTGGAATATGAGTTTGGGGTGACAGACCATGTAAAAAGCTCTTGATAGATTTAGAAATAGAGATGAGACAAAGTTTCCTAAATCATGAGCTTTATTTACTGTGTCAGTGAAGGACAGTAGAGCAGTAGTAGTACTGTGTGCAGGTCTGAATCCATGTTGGGTAGGAGAAAGAAGATTATTGTTGGGTAGATATTGAAAAAATTGTTTGTGGATACATTTCTCCAAGATTTTAGATATATTAAAAAGAATAGCAACAGGCCTATAGTTAGATATTTCTGTGGAGGTGCCACCTTTGTGGAGAGGGAGAAAGAAGAACTTTGTCCACAGGGTGGGGACATAGCCTTCCTTGATGGATATATTAATGAGTATGTAAACAGGATAAGTTATTGAGTCAGCTGTTATTCTTAGAAATGTATTAGGAAGATTATCAGCAGAGAAGGAACAAGGTTTAAGTTTGCTCAGCAGTGACTTAATGAAGGAAGTGGGTACTGGTTGTATGGAGAATGCGGAAAGGCAGCTTGCAGGAGGATGAGCAAAAGTGGATGGAGAGCTGGGAGATTACTAGTAATGGATGCAATGCTATCTATAAAATAAGAGTTGGATATTGGTAGATGGAACACAAATCTTGCCAACAGCAATATAGAATGATAAAGTAAATGAGCCTTATTATGAATGGAATGTCAAGACTTATAATGCATTGAACTCTGAACCATCATAATACTGAATAAAGCAGTTGATATCATCTTAGTCTTCTTGGTTGTTTACCTCACATATTGACTTTGGGCACTCAAGAGCTTGCCAACAAGTTAAACTGACAAGATTAATGAACATAAATTAAATGCATCAATCTATATGTAAAGTTCTCCAGACTGGCCACATTAGTAAACACTGGCACCTGTTTGACTAGTACTATTACCTTACTTAATTTTAATGAAATCATCAATTGGCATGCATTTGACAAGTCACTATAGACTGGCTCTGCTCATAGTGATCTTTAAAACAACCTGTATAGAGGGATTCCAGTGGCCTTGCTACACTTTCCGTTGTTCACAAATTGTCCCCTTGTAGATAGTAGGTTCTTGTCTGATCTTCTTCATCCAAGTCACACTGCAATTCCTACAAATTATGTTACCAGTGAAAGAGCCCCCGTACTTGCCCCATAGCAAATTACATAATTCTCACTCTATTCTCCAATATTCATATACCTTAGGGCAACACCAAAATAGATAAAGCCAGTTTCTAGGTTCATTATAGTGACATCACCAAAATGTTAGAAACATTAGGGTTCATCTTAGTTAATTTACTGGTAATATAAAAATATGCAAACATTTCCATGCAAATATCTAGAATTGTCTGTTTATCCACACACATTGTTCTCTTGAAATGCTCACTTTCAGAGCTGAATCCCAAGATTGGTTGAATTTGAGTCTAGTTTGTCTTTCTATTCCATCCAACACTAGATATGCTATAGAGATTAATCCCTTATGTTTTAGTATACCTTTATTCCACTGTTCCAAAATGTGCCCTCAAAGGGGAATATTGCTTAACTCATCTTTCATGTCTTTCTCTCTTAAAACTCTATACGCTATATAGTCCAGCATTTTTATTTTCAGTGTCTCTAAATCAGTCACGTGTTACGAAATTTTTGCTTCCCCTATGTGAGTCCACCTAAATCCCCTTTAATATTTCCTTACTCATTGCACCAGATGGCCTCGTAGGTTGATAGCTGATTACTAGTCTAATGATCCTAAATGGCCTTTTTAATGTTAGCAATGCTTCCCAACTGTATTTGGCAGCTCATGATACCAATCATTTGACAGACGGTATAACATGAGTACATACCTCTCAACCTCTAAGTGCAAGAAATCTGGACAAAGCAAAAAATAATGCGGGGGGGGGGGCAAAGGTCCAAAAAATAGGGACAGATATTAAATATTGCTCTTATTAACTTAGAAAATTGCTAGAATAACATGTTTTTCATTAGCATGTATTTTTCTGAAAGATATGAAGTCAGAAACTCAAATACCTGCCATTATTTAGTATTATTTAGTGACTTCAATCCTCAATGATTTGCCAGAAGACCTCAAATTTTATGAGTAACAGACCAAAATATGAGGAAATAATTTGGACATTCTGCGAAAATCTGGACAGTTGAGAGATATGGTTCAGTATGAGTGGTCAAGCATTTACAAGCTTAGTCTTTCTAATAGGATCAGAGGTAGCAGACCAGGGGTAAATTTCTGATTACCCATCCACTGATCTAAATTGTACTTGAAAAAAGTGTAGGGAGGAACTCTGCTTCACGTGGATGAGAAGTTGTTCCAGCGAAGGGGTAGTCTCTGAGACACACTCCTGTTCCTCCAACATGTCTTATTTATGTTGTAGATGAGGTTGAGGTCCACAGATCAGGTGTTTCTGATGGGATTTGATTTATGGACGTACAATAAGTCCGTAATGGCTGGATTGGAGGCTGTTTTGAAGGTGAGTCATAAATCACCCCTCAGCTATCTGTAGGAGTACAAAGATAAGGCTTTCAGGCAGTCTGCATATTATATGTTGTCAACAGCATGTACTCCTTTTGTGAAGAACCACTCCACTAAGGACACTCCAGTTGTTGCATATGCTTGGTCAGGTACATACCTCAAGGACAATTGTACTCAGTGACTGGTCTGATGTGGAATGAGTACAAAGGAACACTGATATCTTTGGATGTAGATGTCATACCTTTGCTTATAAGTTGTTCCAAAGCAGAAGGATTTCCTTAATACAGTAGACACATGATGGTCAAAGGTCAAGTCATTATCTACATGTGTTCCCAAAATCCTGACCATAGGTCAACTTTTAGGGGTGTATTATGAATGCAGTAATTTCCAGAGGTGGTTGTCTTTCTGAAAGATGCTATTTTGCATTTTTTTGTAATTAAGCTTGAGACAGTGACCAGCTATTAGTCTGTGTTAGGTCTGCTTGGAGAATATCTGTGCCTTTGGAGGATTTTATAACTGCCTAGCTTGTAATGATCTGCAAACATGGCCAGTCACAGGCCTTTGACAATGGCACTGACTTCAGAAAAGCAGAGAACAGAAAGGAGCAGTGCCATCACCTAGCCCTGGGGAACACTGTTGGTGACTGGCCTTTTACAGGTAGGCTTACCTGTCCTGGATTCTTGTGCCCTATGTGTGAGCCAACTGGCTATTCAGTGTGTGACAACAGGAGTTTACACCTTGTTTTTGAGCTTGTCTATACTGTCTGGTTGTGGTATTGTGTTGAATGCTTTGGCCAGGTCGAGGTAGGCAGTTTGCATCATTTTGCCCTCATTGCTTTGATTACTATTTCCAAGAAATCGATCAGGTTGAGCAAGCTTGACCTGCCCTTGACAAAACCAGCCTGGGTCAGATCCAGTTTATCAAAGTTTTCTATGTTGTTTATCATGTCCATGATTAGGCCTTACATATGAGACTAGTCATGCTTATGGGTTGGTAGCTTCCTAGTTCCATGGATGGCTCACCCTTGTGCAGAGGAATAACAGTTGCAGTCCTCCATTCACTTGGCATGAAACCTCTTTGGGGGTTACAACTGAATAGTGCTTCTAATGGGCCCAATAGGTCTTGTCTCTTGCTATTTAGGAATTACCCTGGGATGTTATCTGGTCCCAATAATGCTGCGTTTTGGACTTTGGAGAGTGGGAGAGATGTGGTTGGGGATATTTATTGAGAGGTGTCTTAGTGGGTGAGTTGGCTAAAATTGCCGCTGAATTTATCATCCAGTTGATTTGCTACATCCTGTGAATCACTATAGCTGGCTCCATTTACTATTAGTTTGGTACAATGTTGTGTATTGCCTTTGTGGTTTTGGGCACAGCTGAAGAATGCCTTACTGTTGTTCTTAGGCAGGAGGCTACTTTTACCTCAAATTTGGCTTTAGTACCCTTAATTAGTCCCCTGAGTTGTTTATTTAGTTTGATGTCTAGCAAGCTCTTACCTTGCTGGACATTGCATTTTCTATTTTCGTTGATGGTTTCCTTACTTTTGTTATACCAACTATTGATGTTAGAATTCCACCAATGTAGCTTGTTTTTAGAATTAGTCCTGTGCTTATTTTGGCTAGGTACCACTGCCTCTGTGTAGCTCAATCCATAAGTGTACATGATTTTTGTGAATGACTTTGCTTAGGAAGCAGTGTTCCCTGGCTTTGAAGGCTTGAAATTTTGCCAGGGTGTCACTTAAAAGTAGTAAGTTATCCTTGGAATAATTCTTAATAGTATTAGGGTTGCCTGGTGTTCCATGTTTTATTTTAATTTCAAAGGAGATAGCATTATGGTCCGACTTGACCAGTGAAGACTTGTGGAGTGCAATATTCACTCTATGCTAATGAGGACTAGGTCAAGAATGTCTGTGCCTCTATTGGGTGTATGTATTAGTTGGTCAAGGACATTCATGTTGACAAAGTCCAGGAATCTTTCAGTCTGCAAGTTTGAGGTTGTGTATAATGGGGTAGTTGAAGTCACCCATGATTATGGTTTTGGGTTGAATACAGTGACTCAAACTAATTTAAGTGGTATGTATTTCCTTGGTTATAGATGGGAACTATAGCCTACTAGGGTATGGTATGGTATTTTGCTTATAGTGAGTTATACTTGGATGAGCTCAAGTGCATTGTATTGCTTGACCAGCCTTGATGTATGATTATTTTTTATGTAATCTGAAACATAGCCTTTTTTCCCTTTCTGTGTAGTAGCTTGATTAAATGTGTGGAAGGCATAATAGCCCTGTACCTCCAGGGTGCTCACAATGACTTTAAACCATGTCTTGTTAAATACTCAGACATCTACATTTTCCCAAGATAAAGAGAGTTTGCAGGGAGCGGAGTTTTTTGTTTTGACTCCTCATTCAGTAGTATTACCCTTAGAATCCTCTGGGTTGGTTTATCTGTGCCGGATGATTTATCAGGTTGACAATGCCTTAAAAGGCACGTCCACCTTTTTGACAATGCCTTAAAAGGCACGTCCACCTTTCCTTTTTAAGAAATGGGTACATACCAATTCCTAATTGTCTCAGACTTGCCCTCACTTGTCAGCCAATTCTGAGCCTCTATAATTTGGGTCCATCAGTTCCCTGTTTACCGCTTCTCTTGTGCTCATAAAAATGTATCATGGTCTGTATTTTTTTTCTAGTAATAACTGTCTCCACACTTCTATCCACCTTACTTGCTCTCCTTGCTGACCCTAATTAATTGAACTGCCCACCACTAGTCTCTAATGTTCTGTATTCCCAGACCACCTCATGTTAGTTGAAAGCTATACATTGAAAAAATACTACACCTCTGAAACTGTATGGGTTTTATATAACATCAACACTGTGGATTCATTAGTACATGTCCATGTCATCTGGCAATGGATATTTTACATGATAAAAGGTACACACAACACATGCTTTAATCATAAATATTACAAAAATCTGTTGCACACCTAGTTTGTTTTCTTATTTCTATCATTATCCTTCAAGGAAAGTGGGAATTGGATAATAATGAGTTTTTCAGAAGCAATGCAGTCCTACATATAGGCATCATCATCAGTTATCAGAAAACATCTAGGTAGTTTTGAACTATGTGGTACTGCTTACCCTGGTAGAATATAACTTAACCTGGTGGGCATTTCTGCATGCTTAGAAATGGGTATGTTGCTTACTGTATCCTTATCTCTGATTAGAACACTTCTTTTATAACCTCAAATGCCGAAATGAATATTTTGGGAAACTGAATTTTCTGTAGTTCTCAGTTTCGGTCTGATCACCTCTTTTTGATATGGTTTTATTTACTTAGAAAATGTTACCTTTTAATTCGGGTCTATATCGCTTCGTTGAAGACTAAAAATATTGAAGCTAATATGGTCAGCACCATATCAGCGAAATTGAGAGACACTGAACATTTTAACGGAAATATCAGTAAGGGGTGATTTCCGTTTACTGCAATGTTCTACATATTTTTTCTTCTAGTCACCAGATGTTCTTCTTGTTTCATTGTTGCAGTCCTGACTTGTGAGATTTCCTGCCAGGAAAGCCCTTGGCTGGCTCAACTACCAGAGTAAATTCTTTCCTCCTCTTAAGGCTGGTGGATGCCCTATTCAATGTCAGTATTCTAGGGTATATAGAGAGCCAGCTTGCATTGTGAAATCAGTCTTTTCTTGCAGTCGGAGCCAGAAGCAGTGCTTCAATGCATTGGTCAGTCTAAACTGGAGAGAAGTTGTCAGAAAGATAAGTACCCTGTTGGGGAACTCCTGTTTTCTGCATTAAACTCATGTCAGATAAAGTAAATAATTGTCTTTGCTGTGGTAAGAAATCCCACACAGAGGCTTCCAGTCAATTTGTGTCACCTATTTAGGCATGGATCCTGACATCTCTATTTGCCACTTTTGTGCCCGCTTTAACTCTAGGATGATCAGACATAGGGCTGAAATTTTAGCCAGATTCCTTAGTCTTGAATCTTCTCAGCAGTATCCAATGGCATCCGCCAGTCATTTGGAGGTTGAGCAGCTTAGGTGTAAGAAAAAAAAAGGTAAGAGACCTAAGCTTAGGCCCTCGGATGACAACCATTCTCCATTTCTCCTGATAGGTTTGTGATTGGTAAAGAAGGGACAGATATTAAATATTGCTCTTATTAGCTTAGAAAATTGCTAGAATAACATGTCTTTCATTATCATGTATTTTTATGAAAGATATGAAGTCAGAAACTCAAATACCTGCCATTATTTAGTATTATTTAGTGACTTCAATCCTCAATGATTTGCCAGAAGACCTCAAATTTTATGAGTAACAGACCAAAATATGAGGAAATAATTTGGACATTCTGCGAAAATCTGGACAGTTGAGAGATATGGTTCGGTATGAGTGGTCAAGCATTTACAAGCTTAGTCTTTCTAATAGGATCAGAGGTAGCAGACCAAGGGTAAATTTCTGATTACCCATCCACTGATCTAAATTGTACTTGAAAAAAGTGTAGGGAGGAACTCTGCTTCACGTGGATGAGAAGTTGTTCCAGAGAAGGGGTAGTCTCTGAGATACACTCCTGTTCCTCCAACATGTCTTATTTATGTTGTAGATGAGGTTGAGGTCCACAGATCAGGTGTTTCTGATGGGATTTGATTTATGGAAGTACAATAAGTCCATAATGGCTGGAGTGGAGGCCGCCTTGAAGGTGAGTCATAAATCACCCCTCAGCTATCTGTAGGAGTACAAAGATAAGGCTTTCAGGCAGTCTGCATATTATATGCTGTCAACAGCATGTATTCTTTTTGTGAAGAACCACTCCACTAAGGACACTCCAGTTGTTGCATATGTTTGGTCAGGTACATACCTCAAGGACAATTGTACTCAGTGACTCGTCTGATGTGGGATGAGTACAAAGGAATACTGATATCTTTGGATGTAGATGTCATACCTTTGCTTATAAGTTGTTCCAAAGCAGAAGGATTTCCTTAATACAGTAGACACATGATGGTCAAAGGTAAAGTCATTATCTACATGTGGTCCCAAAATCCTGATCATAGGTCAACTTTTAGGGGTGTATTATCAATGCAGTAATTTCCAGAGGTGGTTGTCTTTCTGAAAGATGCTATTTTGCATTTTTTTGTAATTAAGTTTGAGACAGTGACCAGCTATTAGTCTGTGTTAGGTCTGCTTGGAGAATATCTGTGCCTTTGGAGGATTTTATAACTGCCTAGCTTGTAATCATCTGCAAACGTGGCCAGCCACAAGCCTTTGACAATGGCACTGACTTCAGAGAAGCAGAGAACAGAAAGGAGCAGTGCCATCACCTAGCCCTGGGGAACACTGTTGGTGACTGGCCTTTTACAGGTAGGCTTACCTGTCCTGGATTCTTGTGTCCTATGTGTGAGCCAACTGGCTATTCAGTGTGTGACAACAGGAGTTTACACCTTGTTTTTGAGCTTGTCTATACTGTCTGGTTGTGGTATTGTGTTGAATGCTTTGGCCAGGTCGAGGTAGGCAGTTTGCATCATTTTGCCCTCATTGCTTTGATTACTATTTCCAAGAAATCAATCAAGTTTCGGGTATGTTGCTTACTGTATCCTTATCTCTGATTAGAACACTTCTTTTATAACCTCAAATGCCGAAATGAATATTTTGGGAAACTGAATTTTCTGTAGTTCTCAGTTTCGGTCTGATCACCTCTTTTTGATATGGTTTTATTTATTTAGAAAATGTTACCTTTTAATTCAGGCCTATATCACTTCGTTGAAGACTAAAAATATTGAAGCTAATATGGCCGGCACCATATCAGCGAAAGTGAGAGACACTGAACGTTTTAATGGAAATATCCATAAGGGGAGATTTCCATTTACTGCAATGTTCTACATATTTTTTCTTCTAGTCACCAGGTGTTCTTCTTGTTTCATTGTTGCAGTCCTGACTTGTGAGATTTCTTGCCAGGAAAGCCCTTGGCTGGCTCAACTACCAGAGAAAATTCTTTCCTCCTCCTAAGGCTGGTGGATGTCCTATTCAATGTCAGTATTCTTGGGTATATAGGGAGCCAGCTTGCATCGTGAAATCAGTCTTTTCTTGCAGTCGGAGCCAGAAGCAGTGCTTCAATGCATTGGTCAGTCTGCATTGGAGAGAAGTTGTCAGAAAGATAAGTACCCTGTTGGGGAACTCCTGTTTTCTGCATTAAACTCATGTCAGATAAAGTAAATAATTGTCTATGCTGTGGTAAGAAATCCCACACAGAGGCTTCCAGTCAATTTGTGTCACCTATTTAGGCATGGATCCTGACATCTCTATTTGCCACTTTTGTGCCCGCTTTAACTCTAGGATGATCAGACATAGGGCTGAAATTTTAGCTAGATTCCTTAGTCTTGAATCTTCTCAGCAGTGTCCAATGGCATCCGCCAGTCATTTGGAGGTTGAGCAGCTTAGGTGTAAGAAAAAAAAAGGTAAGAGACCTAAGCTTAGGCCCTCGGATGACAACCATTCTCCATTTCTCCTTATAGGCTTGTGATTGGTAAAGAAGGTGAGGCACTTTTGCAGCCCCCTTCTGTGTCTGAGGTAGTGCCGCAGGCCTCTCTCACAACCCATTCAGTGTCCAACATGCAGTCAGGTCCCTATACTTCTACACAGGCCCTTGCTTTCAGCTTGGCAGTCAGATGAGGGGCTGCTATGCAGGCCTTGGATTCTGAAGAGCACTCTCTTCCTGGTGACATTCCTTTGTAGCTTCCACCCACACCAGGTCATTCTTCTTCCCAAGAGACAGGTGTCAGAATGTCAGACCAAGACCAAAGAGACTCCTAAGAAAAGTACAGCTGTTGGGCCTTCACCTAGGGCTACGAGCTCCCATTCTCAGGGATACCAACAGGACTCAGACTAGCTGAAGACCTGAGCACCATAGTTAGATCTAGACAAGCACCCGGCAATGCCTTCCCAATTAAAAGGAAAAGGGATCCTACCTCTGAGACTTTCCCAGATCCCTTTGAATCTGATGAGGATTCATACCTAGAATGGTCTTGCTCTAAAGAAGGACCCTCCCTCACTTCCTTTGAGATTCAGATTCAGAGGAGAACTCGGCCTCTGCCTCCTTCCAGAGGATATTACCTTTTCTGAGACCCTCCATGCTTTGAAGGAACATTTCCAGTGGGAATTACAGGAGTGCCTTCAGTCAAAAAAGCGAATTAGGAAGTTTCTGGATCTGCCAGAACACAAACCTCTTGCTATTCTACCCATTTAGAAGTGGTTGAGGATGTCTTCCAGGATTCCTGCTTGAATCCTGACTCTCTTCCCCCAGCACCTTTTAAACTAGACAAGTTTTATAGGGAACTGGACTCCAATAAATACCTTTTCAAAAATTCTTCTGCTGATCCAGAGGTGGTTACCCCAGGACCCAAAGAGGCTAGAGCCAGTTCCTCCAGAAACCATTTGTCAATGAATAAAGAGAGCAGGGCCCCTGACAGATTTGGGAAACAGGTATATACATCAGCCACTCTTACTATGAGGGCTTTCAACTGTCAAATTCACATGTTTAAATATCACCTTTCTGGATCAGCTTAAACAAAAGTTATTTTCACTGGAAGATAAAAACCTTGATGATGCTGAAAAATGATACATAAGGAAAAGCAGTGAAACAGACTGCAAGCTTCAACTGAATTTGGAGGGGAGGATGAGGAGAGGAGAAATTTATATGTGGTAGTCAAAACTGTAAAACAAAAGCACTGCAGCCAATTGCGACACTCTGCTATTGTGTGGCAGAAAAATGCCAAATAAGCTGATAATCGTGTACAGAACAGTGGTAGGGCCAGCTTAGCTATATGGCACAAAAACCCTGGCAATGAAGGCAGAGCAGCTCAGGAAGCTTTAGGTGATGGAGTACAATTGCCTGAGAAGGGCAGTAGGATGCATACTGTAGGACAGAAAAATAAATGAAAGATAACTGTATTCAATGTCAGGACCAACCTCAGCAAGTCCCAAAATGCAGAGACTGAATGGCTGAAAGACTGGATTTGTATATACCAAGTCTGAGATGCAGTTTTTCTGAATATTTCCTTTTGTCTGAGGTATAGTAATCTCAGAGTTGGTGTATATAAGTTTGGGTGGTGTGGGGGGCTTGCCACCCCTGCAGAAAGAAGTTTTAAGGAGAAGAGCAACTTTCAGGTTTCACTCTTCTCTTGTATTTTCAGTCTTTTTATTTTCAGCATGTTAGCAATTGGCATTTTGAGTGCTGACATTTCAATAGGGAGCTGAAATGAAGGCATATGTATTCCAACCAACTGATGGATGGATTATGTAACAAAGACCTGTGAAAGAAGGTATGAAAAAGGCACTGAAATGAGAGTGGTGCTGCCAACCTGAATACCCTTCCCCATGTAAAATGGGATAAAGAGGTATGATGATGATGACATTACAGGGGTGAATAAAACTAGAAAGGTATCATGGCAGTGAATGGATATTACAAGGAAGAGCTGAGTTGTACATTTCCTCAATATGATGCCCTAATCAGCTGTAAGTTGAGGACTAAAGAGCCAAAAAGAAAAAGGGTTTTCTCAAAGTTCAGGACCAAAAAATGTAATAAACAGCTTGCCAAAGTTATAACAGCATACACAAAGCTCTTCAGTGCTTCAGCAACCACGTACTGCAGTATCTGAATGTCGGTACTGCACTACTGCCCCATCTGCTTCTGCTGATCATGCCCCCCTAGACCTTGCATCTGACCTTGGGCACCCACCCCCTTTTGTCCCACCATAGCTACATATCTGTGTAACAATACCAGATCTAAGTTTGACTCAGAAGAAATAGAAATTATTTTTTTTAGTTACAGTGAGTCAGCAACTCTAAAAATGGGCCATATAGACTGCATATTGGAAATTACACAATAACACAGTAAACAATAGTAAGAAATAAGTAATCATGGCCATTGCTCATCTAAAAAATTAACATTTTATCTATTAGGCTTGGGATCAGCTAAATCACTGCATTCAGAACCTGGAGTAAACAGCTATACATATTCAGATGTATTATAATGCCATGTGCTGTGCAATATGCTGTAGCATTTGGGTCATCAGTAAATTGGGTGCATAAAGGGAATTGCAGCCTGTTCTTCTATCGTTTTACTTCAATGCTTTCTGGCTATGTTGAATTCCACCTATCCATTTTTGTTGGCAATGTGAGTACAGAATTAGTGTAACTTGTAATTTTCTTATTGTCATCAGCAGTACAAAGACATCTTGTGATGATGCCAACTGCTTCAGCTAATGCGAACCAGTTCTGTTCATGCCCTTGTTTCACTCACCCCAACAGATCCTGACTTAATGGCAAGCAGAAAAGTAAATAAAATAATGCAAAATTACCACCATGCCATCCCTTCTGAGCAATAAGTAGAGGACAAAAAGTGAATGAGAAAACAGGAATTTAAATGACAGAACTGCACATAGACTGATAATAACCGAGCCTATGTCATAAGAATCCATAACATTTAGGGAGTGCAGTATTTTCCTGTAGAAGGTATACACAGTATCACCAAAAGTTTGGCTTGTTCTTTTTTGGAGGACATGAGATGGCTTAGTATTATTGCTTGTACATTAAGTATTGTTAACGATAATACAAGGAATATATGGTGACTCAGTGATTAGGTTTCCATTTCAAAGCTTCAGGTTTAGGATTCATTCTTGATCTCTTCTTTAAGAATGAGAGCCACTTAAATGTTATAAATGTGATCTGAACAGTTAAACCCAAAACATCCCAGATAAGTGGCTACTCTGACCTGCTAATATGTCCTGCATCTAGCTTTACCTTTGTGGCCTGGACTGTTTCTGAAAATGGGTTTGGATATAATCAGTTCACTTAGTTTATCAAATAAAGAAGTAATAAAAAAAATTACCTAGGTCTGTAAACTCATGATTTTTTTCTTACAAGCAAAAGTACATCATACATCCATTGGTTGCCTACCGATTTATCTTCAAAGTACCTCTCCTTCCTCTTAATTTAAACTAACCCAGCTATTGAGCCTGAACATTGATTTTCCATTATGAAATAGCACTGTACTAATAAGGCTGACGGGTATACCTTGAATCCTCATTACTACATCATGTCTGATAAAACGTGTTTTCTTTTCTAGGCCAGACCAAAAAAAAGCATATTTTTTACACTGAAGTATTTCAGCCATTAGAAAGAATTTTCTGAGTTCATCAGTAATCAGTTCCTTGCAATGTGAAATCTGGCAGAACTTAAACATGATTTTTATCACTTGCTTGCTGTTTTACAAGTTCACTGCCTGTTCAATATTTAAGAAATACCCAATAATAGGGGTGCGGGTAGTGCAGTATTTACCCCAAAATTCTGGAGTTAGGCCATGAAGGCAAAGCCTAGACTATGGAAAAGGTGGGGAGTGGCTGAAGAAAGAACAAAAAAAGAAAAGCATTTTTTGAAATGTGATGCAGGGCCATCATTTTTCCACTAGAGTAACTTTTCTGATAGTCCTCATAAAATGTACCTTTTTACTGAAATTGTTCTGTTTTTCACTATGAAAGTGCTGTGTTCATGTTGGGTGGAAAGATTTATCATGATCTTCTGTCCCAACATTCATATTTGCTGAAATGTTGTGATGTATTATCATCAGTGTGTGAAATACTTTTATCTTATACTGAAAATTGTGTATTGTGTTTCTCTGAATGAAGAGATGTTACTCTTTTCCTTCATGTTTTTTTGCTTTATATGACCTTTGTCTTTGCTCTAACTAAATCTAACTACATATGGGCCCATCAATGATTATAATACCCCCTTTGGCATGTATCTGACCAGCATAAGCAACAGTTGGAACCTACAGAAAGGTTCCTTACCAGGAGAATGCAGGATATAAACACATTGTCCTATACAGATCACCTCAAAGCTCTATCTCTATACATGGTCCCCTACAAGGCACCGAGAGGCGATCTATGTCTGGCATACAAGGTATCCTCAGATCAAGCTTTGATGGACTTTTTGCACATCCAAACAACAGGCAACATCAAAATCACTAGATCCAAGGATTTAAATTTTGCTTGTAAAATGAATAAGATATGTTGGCAAAACAGGTGCATGTCTCAGAGGATCCCCATGCTCTGGAAAAGACTTACTATCCATGTGAAGCAGAGTCTATCCTTAATCCTATTTAAGTGTAACCTTGAATAATGGATGGGAAATTGGAATTCTCTCCAGCTCTGGCCCCATGTCTCTGATAGACAGAGGCAGACAGTAATGCCCAAACTAACCCCCTCCCCCAGCACATAACCTCTAGAAAGTTCCTAACTAACATACCTTTTCCTCATAAACATCCATGATACATAGGAACCAAATTAGGCTGGATTGCATGGGTAGGCTTTTGCATACCTCTCAACTGTCCAGATTTTCACAGAATGTCCAGATTTTTGCCTCATATTTTTGCTCAGTTCCTCATAAAATCTGTGTTTTTGTCAAATCACTGTTGATTGACATAATTAAATAATGAAAGACACCTAGGTTTCAGACTCCATATCCTTCAGAAAATGCATGCTAATACAAAAGCAATTATTATATTACCTTTCTAAGTTTATAAAAGCTATTATTAAAATCTGCCCCTATTTTTTGTCCTTTGTTCCCCCTCCCATTATTTTAGGCTTTTCCCATTTGTTTCTTTTAACAGGTTGGGAGGTATGGTTGTTAGCGTATTATACACCTATAAAGCTATAACTGCTGTCCTTCTGTTTGCATTATCACTGCACACTACTTTCAGCAGCCCAGTCTTATTCCACAAAGGTTATAAAGATGTTATTACAGCCAGACTCAGCTGCTGATTGTCTCATTAATGTAAAAATAGTATAATTTATCAATAGTCAGTGAGCAGGTTTGGGTAATACTGTGTTTACCCATGGTTGGTGTGTTTTGATCACAAAAGTGAAACCCAAGTCATCAAAGAAGGCAAAATGTGGGTAAATTCTGCATTGCCCTAAACAGGAGTGTTCTATTGTTATAACACAATGACATTGTTTAAGAAAAAAAAGATATTGGGCAGGATTCACGAAGGCTTGCACGGAGTGTAAGAGACGTGTAACACTCCATGCAAGCCTTGCGATCCAGGAACAGCCCTAAACTCCGCAGAGATCAGCTAACGTCTCTTACACGGACTGGCGGATATAAATACCTCACTTGCAGCGAAAGGTATGCAAATGAGGTATATTAGCGATGCGAAGCAGAAACCAGTCCGTAAGAGACGTTTAGCTGTAGAAATTTACTCAGTTGACAACTGAGCACGCTTTCTGCAATTCACAACGGAGCCATGTCAGCTCCAAATAAAGGGTGCATATGTCTCAGGCAGCATGCCAATGGCCAAATATGTGGCCATTGGCAAGGTAACCCGATGCAAAAATAATAAAAATATATATATTTTTTTCGGTGATCGCCGATGTTTAAACCCAGCGCAGCCCAGCGCAAACGGGCTGCGCTGTATAAAAACATAAAAAAGAAGGTTATAAACCCACAAATGTGGGTTTCATGCAATATATGGAATGACAATGCAGGGACCAGCAGACTAAAAACAACATGGCCACCATGTAGTGGTTGCTAAGGGGGGAAGCTGAGTCTAAGACATGTAACTAAGCAATAGTAGGCAATCTCATGTAAATGAGGGTTAGGATACTGAATCTCACAGTCACATAGCAAATGAGCACAGTCTGAGTAGTGTAAGAGATACATAAGGGGGAGGAATAGAGTAGGAGATAGGTGACATCACAGGGGGGAATGGTGGAAAGAAATGCAGTTCATTGGAGGTCAGTGTAACATGACAGATGACAGACACAGATCATGGAAAGAGGTGTGCCACTAGATAAGTCAGGAAAAGTCAAGAAATGGAAGGTGTACACTGTTACTTACACCAAAGTTTCTTGCTGGGCGTGCATGCGCACGTGTGCGCACCATGAAGCGCGAGTAGGGCAGTGTGCATGCGTGTAAGGCAGACTGAACATGTGGGAGCGTGTTGGAAGATGTTTAACACTGTTT
This sequence comes from Protopterus annectens, assembly GCF_019279795.1. NCBI lineage: Eukaryota > Metazoa > Chordata > Ceratodontiformes > Protopteridae > Protopterus > Protopterus annectens. Next base: position 978,223,036 of record NC_056726.1, on the reverse strand, counting down.
GCGCTGGTGTGTGCACATGTAGGGCAGGCTGAGCATGTTGGAGGCTGTTGGCAGACGTGTAACAGTGTTTGCGTAGGTGTGCGCGCGTTTTAACCCGAATAAGTAGATTCTGAACCGTAAGCACGCGCTGCGTGTAAGCCACTGTGAGCGTGTTTCTGCTGGTATGCATGTTGCTCCCCCCCTGAGGAAACAGAAAGGAAAAAGGAAGCAACAGAATTAATAGGAAGCTAGCAGGGATAACTGCTGAAGCTAGCAGGTGAAAACAATTAGAAGCAGGCAATTACACAGGCAGAATAGTAGCCCAGCCCAGCACTTAAAACTCTGCAAACAGAAGTGCAGGATGTTTCTCTTAAGAGACACTGCAAGACAGGAGTAAGCTAATAGAAGTGAAAACTGAAAAAGCTTCACTCAGAGCAGAAATGTTAGGGGCTGCCATAGCTGTCATAATGAGACATAGGCGATTTGCTGAGGGTGGGGACAATGCAGATGGTGCCAGACAACCCACAGTGAGGAGACGGAGAAGAGTGTACAGGCCCAGGGTCACCTACCATGGGTTACATGAGCTGGAGATAGTAGAGCTATAGAGTGGACAGAGAGCTCCTGCAGCAAATTGTTGAGCTGTGCAGGCCACGCCTCACACACAGAACCAACAGAGGGAACCCATCCCAGTGGAAACCAAGGTATGTGTTGGCCTAAGAACACTAGCAACAGGTACCTTCCAGAGACCAACTGGCGATATGATGGGGATATCACAGGCATCAGCCTCCAGGGTACTGCACCAGTTCCTGGATGCCATGTCAGCACATGTCGGTGATCATGTATATTTCCCCAATGCCCGTGAGGTATTGGCCAGCAATATGCGTCTCTTCCAGCAAATAGCGGAATACCCTGAGGTAGTGGGTGCAATAGACTGCACGCACATATGCATCAAAGCACCAGCCGGTGAGCGGGGTAGTGCCTACATTAACCACAAGGGCTTCCCCTCCATCAACTGCCAGGTCGTGTGTGATGCCCAGGGCATAATAATGAATGTGTGTGCTGGCTGCCCTGGGAGTTACCACAATTCCCACATCTGGCATTTGACGCAGCTGTATCAGACATTTGCCAATGGGGACATCCCACATGGACACCTAGTGGGGGATGCAGGTTATGCACTGGAGCCGTGGCTGATGACACCCATCAGAAACGCACACACACCTGAACAGGAACGCCATAATGAGGCACATGCACAAACATGTAATGTAATAGAGCGTGAGTTTGGGCTGCTCAAGTCATGGTTCCGGTGTCTGGAAACATCTGGTGGAGCCTTGCAGTACACACCAACTACATGTACCCAAATTGTCATGGTATGTGCTATGCTACATAATATGATCTTGCGAAAACAGTTGCAGCAGAACCAGCATAGGGCTGGGCCAAAAAGCCTCCCACCATTGCCAAGGCCATCACAGGCAGAGCGTGACTCAGAGGAGGAACAACCTGAGCCTGCCCCAGTAGGCAGAAGGAGGCATGCCCAGTATGCCCTGGCCTTGGCAAAGAGGCAATGCATAGCACATACACTGGCTCAGTAGGAACCCTGGGAATGATACCCCCTCTGACTCACTCAAATAATAACATGGATGCCTAAAATGACATGACCTGCTCACAAACATGTACAGGGAAGTGTAATATGCGCATCCGACAGAGGCAGCCCTGCAGCACCACCTGAGGCATGAATGCCATGTGTTAAGTAATGTAACACCATGTACTATATGCACACCTGAGCACCCTGACTAACATCCACCCTCACCAAGCATGAAGCCACAATGACGATGGGATGATCAAGTGCAATAACTGGCTGAAGTAATGCAGTTAGTCAAAGGGGAGCCAATGTGTTTCAGGCTGGGAAGACATGCGGAGCATGACATGATGCACCACCTGCTAGGGATGGACCTATCATTCCATGCCCCATGGATACTGGCAAAGGCTGTCAGTACCCACAGCATGCCCTGAATAGGTAAGTCTCAAAACACAAACCCACCTTCATAGGTACCACAAGGGATAGGAACCTAGATGTAATGCTACCCAATGCCAGAAGTCTAAACAGCAAGATGTGTGCAGTGTAAATGCACACAGTATGGAGAATGTAGATACCAGTCCTGTAATAGAGAACTGGGTCAAGGCTCACATCAGCACCCTAACACTACCAAGTCACACCTCATACTGTGCTGTACAGCCGCAAAACATGGAACAAGCTACAAAAGGAGGGTGACTAGCAATAAATGTCAAGGATAACCACACCCCCATGTTGGTACCACAACAAGAAGCAGCATGGATTAGCCATGGTCAAATACCAATGGCTAAAACCACCTCCCAGTATATAGCCTGCTGCAGACTACTGTCCTAATACCAGGAACTGCACCTGGCCTATGTTGGAATACATGAATATATCAAGCCCCCCAAACCACATTATATTGCTTGACTGAAAATACCCAGACATACACTGGGAGCATTATACTAGCACCAACACAGTAGGAGAAAAGTTCCCAGAATACATAAACCAAAATGCCCAGGAACAACGTACCACTCCCCAAGAGGGGTAAGCATACTGGATGTGATAATCAGCAACATGTGTACTGGATGGCAAGATGAGAAGTGTATCCCTCACTGGTAAGACCAGACCATAGAGTAATCACACTGGATATACACATCCCGACCCCAGTCCCTGGCCAGAATACCACAGTGAAAAACATGTGTAAAGCATAGGTTGCAGCCCTCCAAACTGATGTTGAATCAAAGAAAGGCCCTGTGCAAGTGCAGAATATGGGACACACCGCAGAACATGTTATACAGGCATTCCATGAACACAGCCAGGAATGCTTGGAGTATGCAATCACAAATAACAACAACACACAATGCCATACATGCAGGCATCTGGCATGCTGGACTCCAGCCACTACCAAACCATGCAAGAGAATGAGGAAGCTACCACATGATAGAGCAAACATAAAAAGGGAAGTAATCACTGACCAGTAGTATGGCAATAACATATGTCCACACATACAATCCACTAAGTCCAGTCACAACAAGTAGAATCTGTGAATCCAGAGGCAATGTGACACCTGTCCCAAGTACACAGACAACCACAACACCCCCCAATAAATACAAATATATGTGATAGATGCAACCATGTATCCAAACCAGAGGTTGAGCTCCACCAACTCAGTACTGTCAAAACTAGTCAGGAGGAGAAGGTAACCACATACACCACAAACCCAGTCCCACATAGACCTACCACAACTGTAAACCAAACACATAAACACAGAAAAATATTCCCGGAGGCCCTAATTACAAACACACCACACCAACAGAAGCCTCCAAAGCAGATCACAAGCAACCACAACCTCCAAACATAGCACATGCAATGAATAGTACACAACGCTGGTGTGCCAAACAGTCACAGGCCAGAAGGAGAAACAACATGCCTGATACAGTTGTAATAGGTGTCTGTATAGGCAGACACACTGCTGTCCCACTCACCAGACTGAACAAGGGAAAGGGTAGAGTAAGCTGCCTGTAGGCTGCCACAAAATGCCACATAACACAAGTACGCAGGTCACCCCAAAGCAAGCAGAAATATGATGCACTCAATGTCCATGCTGGTATGAATGACCTGAGATGTACCTCCCTGGTCTACATGAAAAGAGACATGGATGATCCCTCTGAGTATGTACCCCAGGCCGGTATGAAACTGGCTGTGTGCAGCATCCAACCCTCACCAAGAATGATGCCACAGTACAAACACAGAATGATCATGTTTAACAGCTGGCACAGTTACAGCTGTCAGTCCAAGAGGGTTTAATGTCTGTCTGCTTGAGATGTCAAGCATGACAAGCCATGGTGCTGTTCCAGGGATGGCTTGCACCTGTTACCCCTGTGCGTCTGGATACTGGATAAGGCCTTTGCCACCTCCATAGAGCCGTATGTAGGCAAGGCCAAAAAGACTACCCACCACCCTAGAAAACATAAGTGGTAGGAAACATAAGGGTAATGCTGACCAATGCCAGATGTGTAAACTGCAATATGCATGCCCCTGAGGCACTTCCCATTATAGAGAACATCGGTGTCTGTGCAGTGACAGAAGCCTGCTGCAAGCCTAGTGATAGCACACCAGCACTACTAGGTTATACCACATATCATGTGTTATGGCCCCAACACCTGGACCAAAACATCAAAGGAGGGGGAGTATCCATATGCAGCACAGACACCCATATGGCCAGGTAACTGACAATGCACAAAGCAGCGGAGACCACCCATGTGCACCTAAGTGTAGTCCAAACTGCTGTACAGTCTGTAGCATGCGGCAGACCACACTCTCACACACAAGAACTCCACCCAGACATCCTGAAGACACTGGACAGTATGAATGTTCCACCAAATACCAGACAAGGTACACACAAATTACCACATAGGTGGCAAACCATTATGTATGCAAGGAGTAATCAGGGACCTAGGGACACAAGTCGACAGTAATCTGTCATGTGACACTCACAATGCCAATGTGGCTAGGAAGATTGTCGATATTGGACACCGTATCATGAAAGGATTCACATCTACATCAACAGAGGTCACTGTGCCGCTGTACTGTTCCCTTATCAGACCCATAATCTAGTACAATGACTCATATGGGATGTACCATGACACCTGCAGCAGTTCGGAAGACCTCATAGTTACCCCACCAAGAGGATAAAGGGTGTGAAATATATGTCATATGCTGCCTGGCTGTAGACAACCCAGCTGAATGCAGTCACAGGCTGCCTACACAGAGGCATTGTATGTCTGTTGTACAAGGCCATGTCCAACACAGGAGTAATGGACATGCTCCAGCACAGGAAATCAAAGCCATTGGAGCTGTGAGAGTGACAGATGTCAGCCTCAACACATAATGAAATAAGATGTGCTGGAGGGACAGATACATAACCCAGAGGCTCCCCACACCCAGAAACAGGATCCCAATCCATGTTAGGCAGAGCCCCTCACTGACACCCCTCAACAGGAATATTGCCAAGTGGATGGATGATCGTACATGTATACTGGGAGTCTTCACTGTGTCACGACCAGACAGAGGCACAGTAAAGAAATTCATAAATGGCCATAATAGAAACATAGCAAGGGGTGGCGAAAGACACACACACTCTGGCTAGGCTTACTAATGCCCTAGGGTGGATAACCTAGTATGAACCCATGAACCTATGAAGATACAAAATGTACAGGACACTAAGGATAATCACAAGGCTTACCTAACTGATGGTAGGAACCATGTTGGGCATCCACAGATATGCTCCGAATCACACAGATATTACAAACAACATACCAAACACACACACATATTGGTAACATACAACCTAACAGGTGCAGTGCAAACACCCCCCCCCCCCCACAGAGTGCAAAATATCTATCCCAGCAGACTGGTGGTCCCTGACATTGCAGATGCTGAGGTAACAGCCATCATCTGCAAAGCAAAACACACAGCAGCAAAGGTATGTGATGGTGTCCTGGGCTGAGGCCAACATGGACTCCAAGAATAATGGAATGCCAAATCACACTACTGCCCAATGTCAGCCTTACCACAGGATATGTACCCAAAGAGCAGTGTACAACAACAGTGGTCCTTCACAACAAAGGTGTTGCCTGAATGGATACTGCAAACTACCACCCTGGGATCCTGACAAGCTTGGTCTGCACAGCTATGGAAAGGATCAGTATGTACCGCAGACAGAAGGCTATTGTGGACCTACTCATACTGGACCCTACACAGTGTGGCTGTCGTAACTGCAGATCCTGCCCCTAAACATGTTTGACCCATTTGAAGCAGTCATTAAGGTCATTGATGAGGGCAATGTGGTCCACACAGCGTAGCTGGACCGTGCACATGCTTCTAGACAATACCGTACGAGTTCAGTATGGATATGTTCACCAGCTTAAATATATACCCCTATGTCAGTAGAGGGGTTGCAAACCAGACCAAGGACAGAACTGACATGGTCAGACATGCCGCATCCATGTCAGACTACAAAGCAGATATGAGTGGCATCCCACAAGGCATGGTGCTGCCCCCCCCGTTCTGTATATATGTCCCATAGGTATAGGCCAACATGGAAGGACTGTGACTGAACATGTATGCAGAGGAGTACAGACAGCCCACCATATCCAACCCCCAGCTGACACAAGCAACCCACAAAAGGGCCACCTACAAACAGACAACTGGAGTCATAGCCATGTCAGCAAGCTAATTGCAGAACTGTGTATAGACAACCACCGTGGATATACAGTAAGTGCCCACAAATTACCACACAGGTGTTAACCCATGACGTACCTAACATGTAATGTGAGACCTGGGTACAAAAGGTGATAGATATCCTGTACTGGACAAACATGTGGCTGTAGTGTTCGCAGAAACATATACTATATACCCACCCAAACATGAAGGTTGGCAGATGTAGATAAGGGGATGTCACTGTGGCTTTGCAGTCATCCTCCATCAGCATCACAATTGACTACAATAGCCCCTGTGGGATATACCTCAGCAGACACCTCCATCAACTGTAAAGTCCACAACAGTACCCCACCAGGAGTAGCAAAGAGCATGAACAGATGCCATGTGTTGCCTGAGTAAACAAACTGCAGCCCCGCACACTGCCATACTGCCCAGCTACAGGCAAGCTGTGCCTGATGTATGAAGCCATGTCCAACCTGGAATCAATGAACATGCTGCACCTTGTACAATCTGAATGGCAGTGAGCTATGCACATGAGAGACCTGAACCCCAGCACTGACATACATAGGACAAGCTGTACAGAATGATCCATAACACAGAAGGCACCCCACTCTTCAGTAAACTCCTGGTACAGGTCAGCCAGAGAGTCACTTATCGACACCCCTCAAGAGGAATCCTGATGAGTGGATGGGAGATGGTAGGCTAACCCTGGGTATCACTGTTATGTCAGAGGTAGACGGAGGCACAGTATACTAACCATGACATATGTCATGGCAAACTCCAGTTACAATGTGTGTCACAGGACAAACACACCCTGTGACTAGCATCAGAAATGGCCTAGGGAACATTGCTAGTGTTTGCCAATGTCCACCCATGTTGTGGAATACACTACCAATGTTGGACGAGCCTGGTGTAGGTAGTCCATATCTGAACATAATGCAACATGGTCATGTGTGCACAACTGGCCCCTACACAGTCTGTTGTGCTCACTATGAAGATGTCAAGCAGTCATAGGACTAAAGCCCAGGATACTGTCCACCACAGTGAATGTACTGAACCAGTACACTATACGGTACTACAGTGTTAGGTCATTATGAAAGTATGTTGAGAACTGTCTGCAAAGTATCCCATGCAATCCCTGCAGGCACAGTATAATCCCTGTTGTGGCAGACACGAAGCAGTTGGCCAGTTAGTACACAACATGACACCCAACACACAACCATAAACGTGAGATATTGTTGAAGTTCACACACACCCAAATATGTGGTGGAATTCAGAGTGTAACATATGGAAAGCTCACACTGGGCATGCTCGCACACTTTGATAAATGAGGCATATGTCAGACAACATGCCATGGAAAGGCTGAACTGGGCATGCTCACACACTTAGGCCATATCTCCTTTTAGCAGTTGGCCACACATATCTGGTATTTGTACGTGTCAGTCCAGGAACCAACCACAACACAGCAATCTTCCCACTGCACACAGTAAATGACTACAGAGACATAAGTGATATAGTGGATCACCGTCATATGTGAACATCTTCCACAGATACACAAGTTGGTCATAGGAACAGGGAATGCTATGGCAATAAAGACCTGCAAACAGTAGAACAGCACAACAAATATTGTGCATCCGACAATTGAACATATGGGTGTAGAGGTCAATACTAGGCTTGTTGCCCTAGGGAATGACAGCTCAGCCAGAGTGTGCTTGGCATCTGCATCCCCAGTACAGTAGGCTACTGTGCCACTGTAAAGTAGGTCACATAAGGCAACATGTGAGGCTAGTGAGCTGTGCCTCTGTCAAGCAGGGGCACCGTGGAGGTCCCAGGGATTGAATGTGCTAAGCCACAGCCATGTTGTCGGTGTGTGCTGGAAGAGGGTTGCTGAGGATCTCTAACAGTAAGTGTCCATCAATAAGAGACTGAGGGGAGCCCTATCTGCATTCTCTGGACAATTCCACTGTCAACACTGTGTTGTAATGATTATGTGTGAATGAAGTGCCGTGCCGGAACTGTTCACAGATGTCCTCCCTCTGTGGGCTACAGCTCTGCAATGTATTAGCTCACTCTGTCTGTTGTACAGCTCATATATGGCTGGTGTACACCTGACAGGTGTCTTGTTGTGGAGCAGTCATGGGTATATGTGGGATAGCATGATCAATGCAAACCGTACACATGCTCATAGAATGCAATTGTCAAGGATTATGCTGAGTGGCCAGTATAGTCCCCCAGCATGGGTCCTCTGAAGTTGTCCACCCCAGTCTTCACAAGTGTAGAGTCTGCTTGTGCTAAATACAGTTTGTGTGCAGTGACAACCTTGCCTGGGGTGGAGATGGGATATGGATGTCCAGGGAAAGGTGGGTATGGTCAGATATCAACAATGGTGGTCTACCTCTGGTGTGGAACAGTGAGTACTCACATTGCAGATGGACAGGTGCAATATGTATTCCCCCAGGTGGCTGTGGTGTGTGGTTCTGCCATAGCACATGGACCCACAAATTGTAGTGGCTGTAGGGTAAAGTGGTAGAGGCCTGAGGAGTTCTCACACACAATATGCCTATACCTGATGTTAACAACTGGAATGGTGTATGTGAACACCTGCATATCCCGGCACTGTTCCCAGGGAAGCTAAGTGTGTGTCCTGGATGTGGTTGTGGTGTTCTGGACTGGTTGTGTTGTGTGTTACAGGTCCTGTGGTCACAAAGCATGGTATAGAACATAATCTGCCAGTGCGATGTGCATATGTGACCCTGACGTAGGTGGCTGCAAATGCATATATATGCTATCCCCCACCTGACAGGTAGTACTACATGTACATACCTCTGTAGAAATAAAGATGTCAGCACCCTATAAATACTGCAGGTGCAGAGCAGATGCCCAGTAATTCGGATAGTGCGCTCTGCTAATGCGTCTCCCTCAAGTGTCATAATATAGTTAGGTAGGGGTAAGTGCGAGAAGAGATCCTTTTGGCAAATACTACAATACACCAGATGCTGCATATTCTCCCAGTAAACACAGGGGATGTCACCACACTATCAGCACAGTCAAACAGGGCTAGTTGGCCAGTAATGCCAATAGTGCGCTCTGCTACTGGGTCTATTACCATTGTCAGAGTACAGATAGGTATGTTTTGGTAACCCACAACTGCCACATGTGGTTGTGTCACACATTATGACCTTGTGTGGGTCTTTGTGCATAACAAAGCATGCCATTGCCTAAACCAGCAATGGCATTGCACACATGATGTATGTGTGACACATACACATAAATACCTGTGACCTGCAGTAGTTACCATGTCTGACACATGCCTCGAGTGGATAAATGGTATTTGCAATGTATAACAATATGACTGTGTCTTACTGTGCAGGGGCCGCACGCGGTATGTGTCTATACAGTGTGGGTGTATATGGTAAAATACCTACAGCAGAGGATACACATCTGGTCTGGGCCATATAGTCTACATGTAGTCGATGTACAGGTTGCATGTTCCCACCTGTTGTGTGATTGGTAGGGTGTGTGTAAATGCAAATATGAGAGAACAGATCCTTTTGGCAAATACTACAATACACCAGATGCTGCATATTCTCCCAGTAAACACAGGGGATGTCACCACACTATCAGTACAGCCAAACAGGGCTAGTTGGCCAGTAATGCCAATAGTGCGCTCTGCTACTGGGTCTATTACCATTGTCAGAGTACAGATAGGTATGTTTTGGTAACCCACAACTGCCACGTGTGATTGTGTCACACATTATGACCTTGTGTGGGTCTTTGTGCATAACAATGCATGCCATTGCTTAAACCAGTAATGGCATTGCACACATGATGTATGTGTGTGACACATACACATAAATACCTGTGACCTACAGTAGTTACCATGTCTGACACATGCCTCGAGTGGATAAATGGTATTTGCAATGTATACCAATATGACTGTGTCTTACTGTTCAGGGGCTGCACGTGGTATGTGTCTATACAGTGTGGGTGTATATGGTAAAATACCTACAGCAGGGGATACACATCTGGTCTGGGCCATATAGTCTACATGTAGTCGATGTACAGGTGCTGCATGTTCCCACCTGTTGTGGGAGTGGTAGGGTGTGTGTAAATGCAAATATGAGAGAACAGATCCTTTTGGCAAATACTACAATACACCAGATGCTGCATATTCTCCCAGTAAACACAGGGGATGTCACCACACTATCAGCACAGTCAAACAGGGCTAGTTGGCCAGTAATGCCAATAGTGCGCTCTGCTACTGGGTCTATTACCATTGTCAGAGTACAGATAGGTATGTTTTGGTAACCCACAACTGCCACATGTGGTTGTGTCACACATTATGACCTTGTGTGGGTCTTTGTGCATAACAATGCATGCCATTGCTTAAACCAGCAATGGCATTGCACACATGATGTATGTGTGTGACACATACACATAAATACCTGTGACCTACAGTAGTTACCATGTCTGACACATGCCTCGAGTGGATAAATGGTATTTGCAATGTATACCAATATGACTGTGTCTTACTGTGCAGGGGCCGCACGTAGTATGTGTCTATACAGTGTGGGTGTATATGGTAAAATACCTACAGCAGGGGATACACATCTGGTCTGGGCCATATAGTCTACATGTAGTCGATGTACAGGTGCTGCATGTTCCCACCTGTTGTGGGAGTGGTAACATGTCATTCCACTGCAATTCAGTGACCACATGCTGTGAACCCTTCAACTAGTGTGTTGTAGCTACAGTAATGCTCACGCACAATGTTTGGCTGGATGCAGTCCAGCCATATAAAGACAGCTCTTGAGACTGTCATATTGCCAGTGTTGTTATGGAGGATAGGTGGTTTTCCTGTGTATGGGAGGGTTGTGTGTCCCAGGCTATGAACCAGATGGCGGTCCGACACACTGTTAGCTGCACATGATTAGGCCCTGATGCTTTGTGCTGTGCCAACAACCTGGAGGTGTGTGTATCTGTGGTGCCTTGGGATACCACCCCCTTGTCCATGTGTGTTACATGTGTAGGGGACGACAGGCATGGTATGAGGCATAACCTGTCAGTGATGGGTTACACCTGTGAGCCATGAATCAGGACTCTGGTACTGCACAGACACTGCAGTTCACCGTGCTGAGAACAGTGTCCAATGCATGCATCTTGTGGTGTACACTGCTGGTGTTGTGTAGCAGCACTGTTAGTGTCCTAACCTGTGTGATACCCACGGAGGTGGCTATGTAATCTGTGTCCTGCAGCATAAGGCAGTATGTGTGTATCAAGGAGCTTCCCCAATATACATCGGGCCATGGGTGTCACGTGCAAGCTGACCCTTGCACATCATTGTGGCTTCCCTAGCATGTAAGCACACGTTGACAGCCAGCGGATACCCCATGAATGTCATTGGAGACTGAGCAGAATGTAGACATACAACACCCTTCCTACATATAGTGGTAGCATACCTGGTGAGGGTATGTTGGCAACCAAGATCAGGCTCATACTGGCCCATGCCACATGCTGAGAGATCCATTCTATGTTCCCTATCATGTAATCCAGGGAGGTATGTCTCAGGTCATCCATAGTGGCATGGTCAATGAATGAGTCATATGTGTCCATGCCTCTGACTGACCTGTATGCATGTGTTCTGTGGTGGACCATAGTGCCCCTGAGGCATATCACTGTGACCTTCACCAGATACAGCCTGTTGAGCGGGACCCCAATGCAGCACCCAAGACAGGTACCTGACACATCTGTAGCAGGTGTGTTGTGTAGCCCTACAGGCTGTGAGTTTGTGGCACACGGGATGTGTGTGCCATGTGTGGCATGTGCTCTGTTCCGACGGAACATATGCCTGTGTGCCAGCTGCGGAGGTGTGTGATGCTCAGGCAGGATGCTATTCTGAGTCCCCACGCATGCCCCAGTGTGTTCAGCATGCTGTCAGTGCATGTCTATGTCTGACTTGTATTGTAGTCACTGTAATATGACATGCCACCTGACAGGGTATGGCATTACTGGGTTCAGAGAGCTCAGTTCCCAGATTGGCTATGTGGTGGCATCCCACACATGTGTTGTACGTTCCTGGCCAAGGGTGATGGCTGACTGCATACATGTGGCAGCTGTGACATTGCCACATGACTCACATAAACCACAACTGGACCATAGAGGTGATTCATAGGTTACCTTTGCACATGCTACCCTAGTAGTGTGATTGCCATGGTGAGTACCAACACATAGGGCCAATGGGGAACAACATACTGAAGGTGTGTATGTGTGGGTGTACTGTTACTGTTTCATAGCACTGGCATATATGACTGCACACGTGGGTAAATGCCAGGTAAGACATGTGCAATGTGTCACAGGCAAAGTACATGCGAACAGGACGGACAGTGACGTTCTCTCATGTGAAAACTTGACATACGTATTGTACGCTATGCAGATGTCACTAGGAGTCCACAGAAGCACTGTAACTCTGCATTGCAGGTGCAAGCAGTGTTCCAGGGAACCCCAAGCGAACATGCATGCAAACAAAGCTACAGTAAGCAGGGCTGGAAGTAGTTCATTGTACAACAAAGAAGGGGTAACACTAACAGCAAGTAACAATGCAAATATGTAGGCACTATCAACATGTACCCAGGAATACACAGCGCAGATGCCCATGGTAGAACTGATATTATGTCATAGTTAATTGTGATTTGGATTACATTGGTACTGCACACATATCAACATGCACAAACATCCACATTGCATAGTCGTTGTGGGCAACTTGACACCATTACTGTACATGTCCACCATTGCATATCACTACTTGCGTTAGCTTCCCCCCTGTGCTACCCATGTATGCGGCTATCTATTGACATCCTTACCACTGGCATACAATTATGTGCAGCTGTTACACTTTGGTACGTACTATGGGTGCAGATAACAATTCAGGACATTCATACGGTTACTGCATCAGGCATGCTGGGATATACACACAGTCATATCAGCACACTGTACTGTTACCAACATGATACTACTAATACACTTTTATGTAGCCACCCTGTGCATCAGCAACATGTTTACCTGTTCCCGCAATGATGTTGGAGATTGCAGGAGGTGGCACAGTGTCATCATATGCACAGGGTGTGAATTAGGTATGCCTGAGTCTGCCACTGATACCACCAATTGACATGTGTGTGTATGTGTGTTGGTGAGGGGCAGCAGTACAGGGTGGGGCACTGTTGGTGCAGTGTGTGCATGTATGTGGTAGCCCTAGGTGTTAACATTTCGCATGTGTGTATGCACGCACAAAGTTCCACCTCATGGCTGCCATATAAAGGGGTTTGTGGACAGCCACAGACTGCACCTGGCAGGACATACAGATCAGTGTCTGTGGGCACGGACACAGTACCTGTGCCTGGCAGGGGTGCTACGGACCATATCCAGTACTAAGCCAGACTGGGTACTGTCATCAGAAGCGGGAGTGTGTTGACTGGACATAGGTCCCTGTTGGGACTGTCCAGAGCCACGTGCACATGGTCTCCTGGGGCGTTCCGATGACAGCACAGACCCAGCATTGCTGGGGCTGCTGCTGGCACAATGGGGGCATGCGCGGGCCTGTTGTCGTCTGCACCGACTGCCAGCTGCTGCTGTTGCTGGCATACGAACACGTCGACGCCGCAACCGCCCACCATTGCCCTGGCTCATGGACATTTGGTTGTGGAACTGCTGTAATATGTCCCCACAACGTCTGTCTATGACATCGGTGAAATTATGGATAGCATCCGCGATGTCACGCATACTGTCAGTCATGGCTGTGCGACATGTTCTCAGCTCCCTCAAACCCTGTCTGGTGTACCTTTCCATAAGCGACTGTGCCTGCATGATAGCCCGAAACATAGCTGAGGTTGACAGACCTCTTTGGGCACGACTGCCAGAGGCAGTACGCCCACGGATGCTCCCACGAGAACCCATGGGCAACTGTCTGTGTGGTACCATCGCAGGACCCTGCCCATGGCTGCTATGTGGGGAAGCATGTGCCACAGATACCACATTACCCTGGTCAATGCCCACTGTATCCTGTCCATCACCTAGGGACAATGGTGACAAAGGATGTACTGGCAGGATGACTGTGCACAATGATGGGGTCGACAGCTGTGTACAGTCAATTGGCTGACCAATGGCAGACCCTGACACACCTTCCTGTACCATTACACAGATATCATCATTACCAGTACCTGTGGCACCAGATTCAGGTTCCCTGCTGCAGGACACCAGAGCAGCACCAGAACCTGTGGGAGGAAGACAGGAAACACAGTTTACAGTGTCCACACATTGTTACCAGTGATGCACTTATGCACACATGGACACATGCACACATGCACACATGGACACAGGCACACATGCACACATGGATACAGGCACACATGCAGACATGCACACGTGGACACATGCACACAGGCACACATGCACACATGCACACATGCACACAGGCACACATGCACACATGCAGACATGCACACGTGGACACATGCACATGTGGACACATGCACACATGGACACATGCACACATGCACACATGCACACGTGTACACAGGCACACATGCACACATGCACACGTGGACACAGGCACACGCACACGTGGACACAGGCACTCCTGCACACATGCACACATGTGCACAGGCACACCTGCACACATGCACACCCCGCAGTATACACACAGAGCACTACTGAGTTACACTAGTGTTACTAGCACTATCAGGACTATTATAGGTATTGTTAAACACACTCACCAGCATGGATGGCCTGCCTTGCTGTAACCCCGGAGGGACCTGCAGAAATGATGAGATTAATGTCAGTGGGCACAACTGTGCCATTGATACTGCATATGATACAGTGCAGTAGTACACCAGTTGCCTTTCACACGTCAGCTGCTGATATTGCCAATATCACACATGCACAATTGCATACTATGATGACAGCTACATACCATGGACACACCTTACACATGCATAAACTAACAGTGTACAGAACAGTCAAGTGTACATATGGCATATTACCCGCATGCTCCATGTCGTGCTGCTGTGTGGATCCAGCCTCCATCATGATGCAGGTGTATTGCTGTTGCTGTTCCGGGGCTGGAGCCACAACACTTAGGAGTAGCCCCTCCAGTCTGGTGAGGGGGGGATGTGTGGCCACCCCAACTCCTGTGGCAACCTGTTGCCTGTGGATATCCGACGCACGCTGATGGACATTTCTGATTAAATCACTGCAGTGATGTCGTACCTGCTCATATGTCCTATTATGCGTGCCAATGTCATTTACCCTACGGACAAGATCTTGCCACAGTGCAGCCCTCTTCTGCTGATTCTGACTGGTGCAGGAAAACAGTATGTCATACTCCCGCACCAGGCTCTGGTGTATCTCCTCATCTTCCGCTGCAGAGTAGGCGGATTACGCTGATGCCATCTCCTGGAAGAGAACACAAACAGGATATCAGCAGACTATGTCAGCAATATATGGCACACATACTATACATGATACTCATGTGTAATGATATACTACTACTCCCATATGTTGCATGTGTGTGTCTCGTGGTGGATACACAAGTACATGGCCAGATATCAGTGTTCAGCCAACACCTGTGCAACAATACCTGCCACATTCCACACAACATAGTAGCATGCCCCATCGGTCGGCATGCACTGACAGGTCCAATGCACAACCTCACTCTGGGGGTTCATCCCAAGGTACTGTATGTGGGACGCCATCCACTAGTGTGATGTGGACACAAGTTACTCGGCCTGGATATACATATCCCACCACCACCACCAGCAGAGTAGACTACTTTGATATGTATGTGATTAGAAAGTTATTCACTTGTTAGGACTGAGATGGTATCCATGCAGTACACTGGGCCAGTGGAAGCCACAACCCACACTGCTGACCCCTTTGCAAATGCTTACCACGGACATCCCACAGATTGCATGGAACTTGCACACACATTTCTAACCCAGACCCTATGCACAAAGGTTAGGCATCCTGTCCGGTGGACCCCAGACAGAGGCAGATTGTATAACAATAGCAGGAGGCTACTGCAGGACAGAGCAGATTCACATTAAGGGAAGGCATCTGTGGTCAGCACTGGTACTATGCTACGGTCTCTCATAACAATGGCCACGACCTACTCTGGGAGGGAAATGGCCACAAACACTATGGATAACCACAAGGCCTTCTTCAGTTATGTTACACATATGGAACAAATGCCTCAGATATGCTCTGCGTTAATACACACCTACTTAACATTCACCAAACACACAGATATTGGCAACATTCTTGCAGACAGGTTCAGTGCACGTATCCCCCCTCCTTCTCCCCCACCAGTTGAAATACTTATCACAGCTGTATGTAACCTCCCTATCATCTCACATGTCCAGGTGAGGGCCGCCCTCAGCAAAGCAGAACATACAGCATCACTGTGACCTGATGGTATCCCTGGATGTGTTATACATGCACTCCAAGAGGACATACAACCGCATATAAGACTGATAATTAATCTTGGCCATACTACAGGATATGTACATGGACACTGGCATACAGCAACAGTGGTCCCACACCACTAAGGAGGCACCTCTACTGACCCTGGGAACTACCACATCATATGCATAACCGGCCTGGTCTGCTAAGCTATGGAATTATTCAGTATGGGATGCATATGCAGTGATATTGGGTACCTGCAGACACTTGTTCCCAGCCACTTTGCCTTTGTGATGGGCTGATCCTGCCTTTTGAACCTGGCTGACCTTTCAAAACAGTCACTACAGCCATTGCTGAGGGCAACGCACAGACAACTGCTGCCAGGATCATGGCCTAACACTGATTGACATGTAATGTATAGTCATCCCTTTGGTGGAACTACGCACACAACATATCACATGGACATACCTATAGATACAGACCTATGACACATTTGGAGGGTTCACAGTATGCAGACTATTAACTTGCTACTTTGCATTACCTGTGTTTGTCGCAGCTGGTTGCATTACCACTGCTTCTGCTTCCTGCTGCTACTGTCACTGCTGACAGCTTAGAGTCACAGTGTGTAGCCTGTGTTTTTTTTTTTTCTCTCTGTCTCTGTCTGTCTCTCTCCCTCTGTCTGCTTCCAGACAGTGCAATGAACATATTGCATGTGTGGAGTGTTAGTACAGGATGCTTTTGTAGGTATCTGCATAGGTCCATGTGATGGTCTCTGCACCAATTGTAAGCCAGCATTTGCTAATTGCATGCAGCCAGTTGTGTATGATTGCAGTTCTCACTGTGATTTCAGGACAGTGCTATAAAAGGGTATGTGAGATAGGCGTTGCCCTTTCAGATTGTAAGGGTGGGGACCATGCTGGTATGCTGTGGACACTGTTCTGTGAGTGTAAAGGTTAGTATCTCTCTCATGATTCAGGCTGTGCTGTAGATTCACATTTCTCCATTCCTCTCTCCTGTTCCCTGTAGTAAGTGTGTATGCACAATGACACCTACAACTATATATAGATATATATTTATATATATATATATATATATATGTAAATATACATACATTTATATATGTACATTAACTGACATTATTACCTACAAGCTACCAACTAGCATGGCTGTCTCTGTTCACACACTACTATTATGGGAATCCAGTAGTTTTGACAGTAATTCTAAATGACATGCTTTGTGTACTACACATCCTATATTCCCTTTACGTTCATCCCTACTATTACATGTTATATTTATTTTAGCACAATGTTCTTATATAAGAGTCATGGCTTAGTGGTAGGTCATGCAGACTACTGTTTCCAAGGTCCTGGGTTCGGGACTGACAGTGGGATTTTATTTTGCTTTTGAACTGACTACAGGACCTGTCAATCAGAGTGACTAAGGCACTTTTAAGCAGTTGTAACCGGGTTAGCACTGGTTTGCCCGGAGCTAAACGCCAGTGCGCATGCGTGAGCTCTAGCACGCCAAGACACCCGCTTACAACCGCTTAACAGTGCTTACTCTGGCACACACCCACGCTATTTTCTTTGAAAGAAATGAAAATGGGGAGACAGGAAAGTGGTGAAAAAGGGGTCACAAAGAGGGTAAGACAGTAGGGAAACAAGCTTGGGATTTGCAGGAGGGATGTAGGTAAGGCCCATAACTGCCCATTTCTTCATCAGCAACAGCTGTGCATATGTATGTAATTTGGTATGACATTTGAAACCTTCCACCCCTGAGAGAGGTGTCAGGACAACAATAATACTTGTTGTACAGCCAATTGTAATTGATAGTTTCCATGTCCAGCAGACATGTGTGCGGAATGGGCAGCTATGTATGGGGCGTAATTTTTTGTGGGTACAGAGTGCCCTTTTTTTTTTTTTTTTTTCAGGTGAGAGTGGTATGTCAGGTAAAGGAAGTCAGTATAGCTGGGGAGGTAGGTCGGGTAGGTAAACAGACAAGACAAACAAGATGCATACGGGAGCGGTGTATGACACGTGTTGTGGGTTACACAATTGACGGGGACGGAGGTTTGGATATCCAGAGCCCATGAGCCCACAGATGGCAACAGTGGAACTGATATCCCCACCCATAGGCAGTTGCCACTGTTCCTTCACTGCCCAGGATGGGGCTGTGCTGGGGGCTGTGTACGCCGAGCAACAGGCATGCCCGTAAGTTGTGCCACCTGTGCCTCAAGCTGGCGTAGGGGCTCGAGAACAGAGTCCCGGATCTCCCTACGCACCACAGTCTGGACGCTATGGAGGGTGAGTGGTGGTTCTCCTCTGGCCACACTTGCAGAGGGGAGACGAGCCCCATCCTCTGCAGCGCTTCCACCTGCAGGTGGCACAGGGCTACCGGAGGAGGGTCCAAACTGGGTACTAGTGCCAGGTACACTCGCCAGCTGAGGTGGGAGAGGTGGGTCCGCTGGAACCCGCCTTCCCTGTCGTCCTATGTTTTGCATTATGTCATGACAGTTTGGGTTAGTGACATATAATACCATTCACAATTAGTTGTAACAGCATGCATTAGTATTCCCATTAACCAAACACCCAGATATTCACACCATTGAACAGCGAGCATAACACATGCATAATTTGAACAGCAATACACAGTCCAACAACATGCAGGGTTGATTGATGGCAACAGGCCATCAGGTTTGGATGTATGAACAGGGCAGATGCATCAACGGACATGCAAATATATATGACCCAACAGGACAAATGTCCAGGGGTGTTAATTGTGATTGCACATACCATTTTCACGTGGAATGGGTTATATGTGGTTATAGGGTGGGGTGAAGAAAATAATATTAACACCTTCGAATACCAATACATATGCTGTACATTTCTAATAGCTGCACATATATACACACTACTGTTCTAACTACAGTTTCCTATATGATAACTACTTCAACTTGGTGATAGGACTGTTACTGCAACATCAATATACATTTTATTGTTCTTCATACACATTCATATCTAGCTTTGTTCAGCTACATCATCCTGCTACATTTGCTTTATATAGCTATAGACAAGTGTGGATGTTTGGTATATCAGACAATCATACTATCTGCATATTGCAGACTGAGAGCAACATATCCAGATTTTGGGATACGCATTCCAGATGCAGCAACACTTTGAACAGATTTCGCTGTTTGGTTTTGATTCTCACATGCATTTCATTCTGTACTGACTGCAGTATACTTTATTCAGGGGTTATTACTTCTGTATTGCTGGATTCATGACACTTTCTCACACTCTCTCACTTGTTTTCATTTTACTATTCAGGATGGTACTTACTTCTAGGCTTTATTGACATGTTTTACCTGTAGTTATTACAATCCTTTCCAGCAGTCTCACTTCTGTCATGTTTCAGTATTTCAACAGGGATATATTTCACACATGTGATTTCATCATCTTCTGCAGCTGTACTTTTCAGCCTGCTGCAGGTTGTGTACTATTTCCTTACAGGTGGGGTATCTTTATTTCAGAATTTATGTCAGACATTTTCATTTTTCTGTTTGGATTACAGACTGCAACACACTTTTGTAATCAAGCAATACTTGCAAACACTTTTACACTGTTACTTGCACATTTTATTACTTAGTGACTACACTGCACTCTTTTGCTAACTGTCATACTTTTATATTTCTTTACAGTTACTGGTAGTGGATTACTGACCTGCCTGGTGGTGCAACCACACCAACCTATCGCCATAGGCTCTGCAGTTCGCAGAACGGACACCTGCAGCTGTAATATAAATGAAGTAATATTGGAATACACATCTCCATAATATCAGCTAGTTTAATTTCTTACATAAATAATTAAATGTAACTTACTCAGTAGTGGGGTGTTGGGCATTTGACGGGCCTCCTGGATCCAAAGGTTCAATTGGTCCTGCTTGCGTCTCTTCAGGTCCGCATGGTGGTGACGGACCTGCTCACCAGTCCTTGGAATCCCTGTGCAACTGGTGAGATCATGAGCCAACCGGTCCCACGCCTCAGCCCTATATGCTCCCCACAGGACCTGGCCCTGCATGAGTTGGGCCTCATGATTGTGGACTAGGAGCCAGACCATGTACCTGGACTCCTCAACGCCCCACCTCTGTGCTCGAAAGCAACTACCCTCACCTACTCCTGTCATTCTGGCTGCAAGTCAGTTCTACAATCGTTTATGCTGTGTATTCCCGCCTATGGGGCTTATATAGTCCGTTTTCCCGCACATATCTGTGATTGGCCATTTTGGAATTGTATCAACTTCACTAAACCTGCATTGTCATGCTCCAGTTTGTATTCATTCCTATATATTTGCTATTATTGCATTTATAGGTACTGCTGTCATGGCTTAGTGGTTCAGTACCTTGACTATGGTGTATAGTATCCTGGGTTCGAACCTGGCCACTACTTTATGACTGTCTAGACAAGCTGAGGGGTGTGTCTGTGTAAAGGCAGTTTTGATACGGCTTGCTCAACGTTGCCCGTCGGTTAGCTTGTTTGCGCGGTGCGCATCTCCACGCAAATGGGGTACGCTGGTTTAAGCCTCATTTGGCTATCAGCACGCATATTATGCTCAGCTCAGCTAGGGGCACATAGATTCAGCGTATTAAACCACTGCTCAGCTACGGGCACTCATTTTGCACCAGTTAAACCACTGCTCACCTACGGGCAGATGCACTCACCCTGTTAAACTGTAGCTCAGCTATGGGCACATCTGGCATTTTTTATTGTTTTGTTACCTCACATTTCTTCAATATAAATGGGCTATTTCATTACATTTTACATAAAATGTGATTTTATGTGTACATATTTGTCAGGGACTTGTTTCGTGCTTATTTTGCTAAAAATGAAAATTGGTGTTATGGGGGCTCGAACCATGAACACCTGCTCTTCAGCCAACATCTCTACCACTATGCTATTGTTTCTTGGTTTACTTTGCATATTTAGTTCTTATATGCTTTCCCACTGACTGCTAACTGTGGCTGCGCTACAGGCATGCCCAGCAAACGAAAGACTCACGGTTAAACATCTTTACAATTTAAAAAAAATTATGAGATGTTCATTTGTACATTTTATGTTCGTAGTCTGTGGGGGCATGTGTTGTGTTGTGTTTATTCACATTTCCATGGACTCTGTCGTGGGTGTTTACTTTGGGCACTTTTACTCTTCTGGGGGCGTGTCCGCTTACAGGGCTCGGCCTACGGACACGCCCCCTACTGTCTTACACGGACCGTGTTAGCCTTAGGTGTGATTCAGCATGCTCTCATGAATATGCAGAGCATGCTGACATCACTCCATTTAACTGCAGCCTCCGTGTATGAGTTATAACTCTTACACGGAGGCTTCGTGAATCCTGCCCATTATGTTTTCTTAATAATGTCATTGTATTAGTGGCTTCTCCATTGAGGAGCTGTATAAAGCTTCTATTGCTCATGCATTCGGCATATACATGCTGGCTTGCACAGTACATAATGGTTTATGCCCCCCGTTCTTCTGCTTAAATGCCATTGCCATGCCTTAGGATGACAGCATCATTTGATCAGGTGAACTATACAGGAGGAACAAAAAAAATTGGTGGGGTTACTTTTAATTTGGTAGTGGGCAGACATTCTGAAGCATCGGTGACAGCAGTCATGGCTGCTATGTTTCTATACTATAAATTATTCTCTTTAAGTGATGCTACTGCTGTCAAAGCAGCTGCCGTTGTATTATGTTACAAATTCTTCTCTTTAAGTGCTGCTGCTCTTCAAGATGCATATACTCAGACAGCAGCTACTGTTTTTCCATGTTGCAAGTTCTTTTCGTGAAGCACTGTTGATGACCCAACATAAGCTGAATTTACTCGGATAGTAACAACCGTTAAGGAAAATAATTTATAAGTAAAAAAAAATATGACTGCTGTAAGGTTGATATCCAGGATCTGCAATAACAATCATCGTTGGTATGGCTACTAATGCATTTACATAAGTAATGCAGGACCTATGATGAACATGTTGATTGGTTTGCCCCATGAGTGTGATCGGCGTGCACATTTTTAAATAATAATGATGTTAAATTTTATAATTAATGTTAGTATTAATTAATAGCACTATTTTTATTTAATTGTTGCACCATAACTATTTTTGTAGTTATAACAAAAACAACCTTTTTAACTGTTTACCATCAGTTTGCCAAGAATCATACAGAATATGATACCATGAAGTAGAGCCATGGTATCAATGCAGACTGCTGGTGCTGTCATGAATTTGTCTCTGATTGTATGCCTCTACAGACATTCCAGTATGCAGCAGCTACCGAGTCAAACCCTGGGCATCCTTCATCTCTGCGCACACACACACACACACACACACACACACACACACACACACACACACACACACACACACACACACACACACACACACACACACACACACACACTTGTTGCTTGGCAAGTACAGTTCTGCACAGGTTATATAGATGAGGCAGACAGATTAATGGGAGATTGGGTAGCGAATCATGCAAGGAATATACTGAAATCTTCAGGAGAATAGCAAATCTGTACTAGAAGTGGTAGACAAGATTAGGAGATAATGGAGTGTCCTTTCTGAAACTGAGAATGATGAACTAATGTGGTCATGGATTAGCATGTGACCTGGACATGCTACAAAGTTACAGCAGCTTGGGATTTTTGCACATATATCCATCCATCCATCCATCCATCCATCCATCCATCCATCCATCCATCCACAGCCCCTTTTTGCATTTTTATAAATGGGGTTGTGGTGTCACTTCAACTGCGACAATCAGCTAGCCCTGCCACAATTGTTCCTCCATACCTCACACTTGCATATACACTCATACCTATGACCAATTTAGAGTTCCCAGTCCACCTACTGCATGTCTTTGGAAATGTTGAAGGATACTCACGCAAACACAGGGAGGACATGCAGGCTACACATAGAAAGCACCCATGTTGAGAGTCACACCAGAGAACCTCTTGCTGTGAGGCAACAATGCTATCTGCTGTGTTACTGCGCTACCTTTCACAGAGATGTTCTTTCCAAAATGTTTTTATATTTCCCTATAGTTTATGGATGCTTTAGCTGTGTTTGCAAGAGTCATTCTTGAGGGAGTTATGTTTTATCATTTTTTTTAAATCAAAAAACAACATTCAAAAATTAAAAAAAAAACTTTTGGGAGTGGAGCAAGACACCCAACAACCCCTTGTGTGGGGCCTGACTTTCCGCACCCATCTTACTTACATATATATTTTCCAAAGTCAGACAGCTGTAAGGGAAAGTGAAAAACACTGCAGTGCACTACTGGTAACACAAGAGAAGTTATTACAGATAAGAGAAAATGGGAAGAAAAATCAGACTAAAAACACTCACATGAGCCACACTAATTAGACTGTGAGGGAGCTATTGAAGAGACAAAACTGTCAGCTATGTACAATGTGTAGTGCCACTCCTGATTTTGGTTCAACATGTTGCTCTGTTCCACCTAACATTAGATTTTTTTAGAAATTTTAAGTTAATTGTAACAACATTTACAAGCATCCCTAATCTGTGGCATTTTTACCAATTATTTGACCCCTGATTCTTGTGGTAAAGGGTTGAGAGTTATGTGAAGAGGATACTTCTGAATATAGATGCATATTGTTGGCCATATGTGCAAAAGGTAATTGGACATAACATAACTTTGCAAGTTCAGGTAGTTTTAAGAAAGATTTGGGATGAGTGCTAACTGGAGTTTTCAGACAGGAAGTGCAGCTGACTAAAATGCACATGATTTTAGGATATGACAAATGAGAAAGCATTTGCCTTTTTAATATTCTTGGTAGCAAAAAAAATATTACACAAAGGTGGAATTCAAGATCAATACCTAAACTTAAAGATTTAGGGCCAGATTCAATAAAGCCTACATTAAGTGCACATTATATGTATTCAAGAACATTCTTATCATATTTTTTTCTGCTTTCTATTCACTCAGGAAGATTACACTAAGTGTACATGTAGTCTACACTTTGTGGTAACTTTTATGAATCCCTGTCAATATTTAAAGCTGCAAGAATATCAGTAGGAAAACTAAAATTAGGAGATAGAAGGTGTGAGTTATGTCTGTGTTGTCATCTGTACACTCAGAAGAGTGCACACTTAGTGTAGGCATTATTGAATCCCAGGGTTAGTTTTATTAATGGGTGAGCTAAAAATGGAGATAACTAGGTAGTTCACACAGCCTACCTAGATCTTGCCAAGGCCTTCGACACCATCCCCTCACTCAGGAATCATAGATAGACTCACTAAACTAGGCATAAACACTTATGTCATAAGATGGGTTGTCGGCTGGCTCACTGATAGAACCCACAGTGTGAAAGTAGCAGACTCCAAATCTGACTACAGACCAGTTACAAGTAGTGTCCCACAGGGAACGGTCCTAGGTCCTCTCCTATTTAGCATCTACTTCTCTGAAGTTCAAGCCGAAACAAAGGGGCTGACCAAGATCGCAGAAGATTGCAAACTGGGAGCCATTATTGATTCTCCAACTGATGTAGACACTCTACAAAAAGGTTTCAAAAAAACACCAGCAACAACGAAATAAGAAAACACAGATAACCAGCACTTGACCAGCAATTTCTTTAATTCAAAGCGATCGGGTACCTCGGCAATTCGCCTTCATGGATCACAGTTCATTCTAATACTAAACCAATATATATACATCAAATCACAGCTGTCATTATTCAATTAATAAACATATTAAGCAATTAAGCATAATAACATTAAACATTTTTAAAGTGACCACTATATACCAAATGTCATTACATGTACAGCCCAAAATATAGACTACCCCAGTCAATCTGCAGTTAAAATGAAATTTAGGAACAAAAGTTATGCCATTAATAATATTCAGATTCTTGACCTTATTACAAACACTACAACATCCACCTGAAAAAGTCCCATGTGGTAAAAGGTTATTGTTTCCTTCAACAAAATTATAACTTAATAATTCTTTCAAATTCTTCCCTCTCTTGAAGTAGAATGTAATATGTTTAGGAAACAAATGACCAATAGATTCATCTTCACAAATAATATGCCAATGCCTTCTCACTAATTGAATTAATTCATAAGAATACAAAAAGGCCTCACTGACACCAGTGACTGGTGCCAGAACCATGGCCTTAAGCTCAATGCCAAAAAGAGCATTGTCATTCCCTTTGGGAAAAATTCGGTGTCCATGAACTACCACATAGGCAGTAGTTCACTAAACACCAAAGGTGTGATAAGAGACCTGGGGACACAGGTTGACAGCAACCTCTCCTTTGATAACCACATTGCCACTGTAGTCAGAAAGTCCTTCTATGTGGCACATCTTATTACAAACGGTTTCTCATCCAGGAAGAAAGAGGTCATAATCCCTCTCTACTCATCCCTCATTAGATGTATTATAGAATACAACACCTCATTTGGTATGTACCTCACTAGACATGTACAACAACTGGAAAGGCCACGAAAATACCTCTTAGGTCTTAGACACATGCCCTATATGGACAGACTCAAAAAACTTCAGCTATACTCTGTCTCTTATCGCCTACTTAGAAGTGATCTCTGCTTGACCTACAAAGCCATGTCTGACCCAGAGCTGCTAGATATGCTACACCTAAAGAAATTCCAATCCCTCCATGCCACATACTCCAGGAACCTAAACCTCATTACCACAATAAACAGAACATGCTGGAGGGACAGGTTCTTAACTCAGAGACTTCCCATACTCTGGAACAGGCTTCCCATTCAGTCAAGCAGAGCACTTCACTCTTTAAGAGAAATCTTGACGAGTGGATGGGCAATAGGAAGTTCACCCCGGGGATCACTTCAGTGGCCTTGCTTGACAGGGGCAATGCAAACTAACTTTGGGCAGCATGATGCCAGGGAATCTTCTTGGGCTAGGCTTATATAGGCTCCAGGGCTGTTAGCCTAGTATACACCTATGAACCTATGAATTATGGGTGAGCTAAAAATGAAGAGAACTATCTGTACAGTGAACTCTTCATAGAAAACATGAATACATGGTTACTGTGAAAATTATGCAGAGATTTAATATAGCTATAAGTGTGAAATTAAGATGTTATTAAACCAGATCATTAGATTGTGATTAAAAAATTTAGTTATGTGTATTTTAAAGGGAGTGCAACTATTACCGCCAAACATTATTGAGGAAATTATGAATTAAAGACTAACATTAAGTATGAGTTGTTGATAACATCTGTATGTATGGAAAATCATTAAAGCCAGATTAAAAAAATAATATCTGAATATTCACAAAATTTTAACTGTTGAATGGATCTGTAGAGTTTTTATAGGTTTGTTTACTGTTAATTAGTAATAAATGACTGTGATATTATAGTTTTATGCTTGGTTGTTAAAACTGTTATGAATGGTAGAAAGATATTAAGTATGCTGTTGTTTTTCTTCCTTTAATACAATAAAAGAAATGTATAAAAAAGAGAATAACCAATCAAAGTGGGAGGGGAAGATGTAATACAGCTAAAACTAAAGGCAGGGACAGAGGAACCTTGTTGAGTAGTCATCATGTGCAGGTTATTATTTGCAGAGGAAGGGGTGACAATAAACTAATAAGGTACGGAGCAATACGGATAAAGATGAATACAATGGCATTAGTGCATGGCATAGACATGCAAGAGATAGAATGAGAAGGGCCTTTAACCTCAGGTTAATGAGAATAAGAAATAAACCCACATGCCATCAAGAACTACAATCACTCACTTGGGTGGCCATGCAGATGTTATTCCTGCTCTGGTTCCTGCTGTATAACTCCACCCTTTCCCTCCAACAGGAGTTGTGCCTAAAATCAGTGACTGAGTCCAGCATGGGACCAACCCTCCTGGCATACTTGTCCATCTTTGTTGTGTCATCAAGCACCCAAGCCTCTAGACAAATGAGGATCACCTTGGTCATAGTCAGGGCTTTGTCTCTCTTTGCCACTGACACAGTCCCACGAAACATATGTAAACTTGACTGCTCCCATTCTGAAGGGAAAATTTATTACAGAGCAAAATATGAAGGAAATTCATTCATGGTGCAGTGAGAGCTAAACAGAGTGAAAGCAGATTGCTAATCAAAATTTTCAAAAAGTAAGATGGTAAACACCATCGACATTGTATCAGACTATATCACATTATATCCAGTACAGTTACCTAACAGTAACATCAGTGTTGCCTTTAAAACATTAGCAAAAATGTTTATCCAAAATAAAATAAAAAAAATACATCATATAAATATTAAACCTGCAATGAGAAGAAAGAGAAACCAAACAAAACATGTAAATCAAGAAAATTCCTAACAGAATTATAAGGTACCCCATCTTAAAAAATACTACAGTCCAAAGGATAAAAACATACATATAGACTAAACAAGAAAAAGGGTAAGGGGGAAAGGTTACGTGAAAACTGGTGTTTATTAGGAAGAAAATAAAAATGTCTAATGTCCAACCCTTCCAAACTTTATGCAGTGCTTTTCTAGTAATGTTTACTAGAAATACCAATTATTCCCTGTGTCTGTAGCAAAACATAGTTTGTTTATTGCATAGGAGTAATGAATAAAGAAGTTACTTGCCATTCCACTAAAGATGAAATATGTAACCATTTTAAGAATTATTAAGGAATATTTTGTATGTCAACAAATAATGACCCATTTTACAAACTGCTACTTCATGCACATGTCATATGAATTCATTGAAATTCAGTCAAAGATTATTAAATACACTATAGCTTTGGTGGGATTCCTTGGTTTCCAGTTAAAGGAGCATTTTTGCTTCCTTTTAGGAATGCAAGGAGGCATTGCAGTCTTTAGAGTACCATTGCTCTATATCATTTAAAATATTTTTTCAGTATTAAGCCAAAAGTTCAGAGAGAGAAAAACAAAAGAAAATATGATGCAAGGAATGAAGTTAATTTTCCTTATATCTCCATATTTTGGGGAAAAGTCAGAGACATGTGAGAAAGTTTCTTTGTTTGAAAACAGCTTTATGGAATTTTATATATAAACATATTACACATATAATTATAACAGGTCTATATTAAATCAGCGAATGCTTAAAATAGCAAACTCTGATTTATCAACCCTTTAAAAATGAAAGCTTGAAATCTGGAAGACACAGAACAGCGATTTTTTTTTCCAGGGAAAAAAATGTCTGTTCCACAAAAAAAAAAAAAAATCTTCAAAACACTAAATAAAGTGGGGGGGCTTCACCCCCTACACACCCACCCACCCCTACTTAAAGATATCAACTCTGAGATCATACTACAGTGGAGAAAATGGCAAAGTCCCAAAAATGGCCCAGTGATTTTTTTCCCTGGGAAAAAAAATTGCTGTTCCATATCTTCGGAATTTCAACCTTTCACTTTTAAAGGGTCGATAAATCAAGCATTCACTATTTTAAACATTTGCTGATTTAATATAGACCCATTATAACATGGGTTTAACTTCTGATCACACACACACACACACACATATATATAAGCATATGTTATAGTTAAGTTTTCATGTTGTGATACATTATTTTTTAATAATTCCTTTAAATGAACCCATATATTATAAAAATATGTTTTTCTAGATGTTCTTGACTTGATAGTGCAAAGTTCCATGTGACAAACTTCTGTAATAGTATTTTTAAATTCATGGAATGTAGGTGGAGAATCTGAGATCCAATTTTTTGTTATGATTTTTTTAGCCACTGTAAGAATTAACCATAACAAAGGGAGCTTGATTTTTTTAATATTACAATGAATAGGTGTGTTAAAGAGGACCATAAATTTGGTTATATTAAAATTATCAGTAAATATGGCTTGTAGAAACTCATTTACATTTTCCCAATAGCTTTTCAGTTCCTTACAATCAAAATACATGTAAGCCCAATTAGCATTTTTTTCTATTTTACATTTTTTTGCATACTATTTCTTTTTTAGTAATTTTATTCATAATAAATGGTGTGTAAAATACCCTATGTATAAATCTCTGTGTATATATTTTCCACCTAAGTGAGGATGTTGTTCTAGTAGCTGATTGCAGGATATTTTCTTGTTCAACAGGTTGTTTATCATTAATAGATGTATACTAATTCCATAAATAGAACGTCTATGTGTTTCATCTCTAATTATCTTATATATTTGTGATAATTTGCTTTTCAGTGTAGTTTTATGTTGTATATTCAGGACTAGATAGTTTAACAATAATGGAACAGATTCTTTATTGGAGAGAGTTATTAAATCAAATTTATTTAAAAGGAATTGCCTCTATGTTTGCAGTTCTAGCCATAGGTTGTTTTCTAATTCAGATTCTTGAGTTAAGATATCTATTGATTTAATTTCATTATTTAACAACAACTGGAACCAGTATATCAATCCTTTTTCTTTGAATAATGATATTTTAATAGGATCAGAAGAGAAAATAATTCCTTGTGTAAAGGCAATAGGGCATATGAGAAAAAACAATTTTTATGTATTGGATATTTGTACATGAAGTTTCTAAAATTAATTATAATAGTTGAAATGTAGCTAGCTGAATGTTTTGGTGTAATCTGAGTTGAAAAGAGATCTTTTGATATCCAAATAAAGGGATTGTTTAAAGTGTTTATTTTGTATGATGGGGACTAATAAACATGTCTATCCTAATTGCTACCCACTATTTCTTTCATTTAGTTGACTATATAGGATCCACTAGTAAAATGATTGATTTGATTATGGAAGAAATTGAATATAACTCTAAGTCAGGGAAGGCAATTCCTCCATTTATCCAGCTACTCAAATGATATTTTAGGGCTATTCTAGGTTTATTTGGAAACCAAAAAAATCTTAATATCATTGAATTTAGTTTTTTTAACTATTGATTTTGGGGGACGTACTGAAATTGATTGAATGATATATAATATTTTTGGGAGAATGATAAATTTAATTATTGCTAGTCTTTCTTCCATTGTAAAGAATATTTTGTTCCACTTAGTTATAAGAGATTGAATATTGTTAAATGCATTGTTATAATGATTATGTATTATGTTTTTGACATCCTTTGCTAATGTTATTCCTAAGTATGTAAACTGACCTGAATCAGGAATATATTTAAGGTATTGATTTCATATTTTGTTTTTATTAAGGTATATAGGAAGAATCTTTGTTTTTTCATTGTTAAAAATCAGGCCTGATTTATTTTGGAAATTTTCCATAGAAACAAATAAAGCAGACATGGATGATGTATTACCATTTAGTGTAATAAGAACATAATCTACAAAGAGCTGAATTTTAGATGTGATCTCAGAGTTATATTAAATCCTTCTACTTCTTTATTCATTCTTATAGTGTTAGCCCATGGTTCCATAATTAAAGTAAATAACAAAGGAGAAAGAGGGCAACCTTGTTTGATTCCTTTTAATATTGGGATATTTTGAGATATATAAGTACCTATTTTAATAGATGTCTGGGTTATTTTATATAAATATGTTATTAACTTTATGAAGTTATCTGAGAAATTTAAACTTTTAAGTAGTATAAACAAATAATCCTAGTTTACTGAATCAAATGCTGAATTTATGTCTAACCTTATTAGGATTAGGTCTTTTTTTTCTTATTAGAGTAATCTATTAAAGAAAGTGTTCTTTAATATTATCAAATGTATTTCTATTCATTGTGAAACCAGTTTGGTCTTCATCTATCAAGTTTGGAGGAGATACTTCAATCAATGAGAATATATATTCATAAACATTTTGTAATCCACATTCAGTAGAGAAATTGGTCTATATGAGGAGCATTTCATTGAATCTTTATTTGGTTTTATTATAGGTGCTATAAATGTGTATTTCCATGAAGGAGGGCTTATAGACTCATTTTGAGTTCTTTAAAAGACATTTTCTAATAATGGTAAGGCATTTCTGGGCATGGTTTTATATATTTCTAGTATGATTCTGTTATTCCCTGGAGCTTTATTTAATTTTAGTTTGTTGATTTATGTCTGAATATCTGTATAAGAGATATTCTCCTCTAGTAAGTCTGCTTGTTGTTTGTTAAGAGTTTTTTTAGTGTATTTATTTACAAAACCTTTTATATTTTCTTTTGATTCTCTAAAAACTTTGTTTTGATTGATTGTATGAAAATACTCTGTGCATTCTTCTAATATGTCTTGAACATTGTATACCTTTCTCTTCATCCTGAAGGAATATATTTCTTTAATATGATTGTGTTTGCTAAGTCTTATGGTTTTATTTTTAAGTCTATTTAAATATTTGGGATTGTTGGAAAAAGTGAGACATTTGTGTTTTTTTTAAACATATCATTGTTTTGTGACTAAGAATATCTAGATATTCATTATTTAATATATTTATTTTCTCTTTAATGTCATTATTTATGTGTTTACCGTTTTGTTTAAGTTTAAGGTTATCTAATTGATTTTGTATCTGCTGTAGATCTTTATCCCAGGATTTCCTTTTGTTGTTATACCAGTTGATTATTTTCCCATATAAGTACACTTTAAGAGCATCACAAATATAAATCAGTGATGTATCTGGGGTGGTTTTTATTTCGTTTATAATGAATTCCTTAAATTCATCTAATTTGGTAATGTAGCCTGGTATTCTTCTAAACTGCACTTTGGGTAATGAGTTAATGTTTAATTCAAAAGTAATGGAATTATGATCAGATAATGGACAAGAGATAATCATGGATTTTGTTATATCATTAGTTAACTGATTAGAAATAAGGACTCTATTTTAGAATAGGAACCATGTCTGTTAGAGAAGAAGGAAAAAGGTAATGATTTGGAGTCTGCTTGGTTATTTATATCATTAAGGTAAAGTGAATTCATGAAGTCTTTTGAATGTTTGGCCTGTGATTTTATCTTTCTTTTACCTTTAATACTAGTTTCATTTTCATTTAAAATGTAATTAAAATCACCTACCATTATAATGTTTCCTTTTGCAAAGAGAATAATTTGATTTAGGTGTTGTTTAACAGTATTTATTCCTATACCTGGTATCCAGTAGACATTAACCAAGGTAAAGTTTTTTTATTTATTTATTTCCACTATAACTGAGCACAACATTCCTTTATCATCTTGATAAGCGTTTATTATTTTAGGAAAAGGTAATGATTTGTTCCATATAACGGCTACACCTCTTTTTTTCTGTGAAATTTCAGAACTGGATAGAATAATAAACATATTTGTATCTAGTCTGGATATACATTTTATTAGAAGATGCATTTCCTATAAGAAAGTTATATTAGATTTGTGTAAATGTAGGTATCTAAATAGATTTCCTCTTTTACATGGGTTATTCAAACCATTAATGTTAATGGAAATACCACTCAACAGAGTCATTTTTTTTCTTTAACAGTCTTAATGTCTTTTGTTCTAATTCAGATTCATTCTTTTTTCCTTATTTATTTTAATTTTCCCTTTGTTTTGTATTGGTTTATTTTTATTCATGAATGGGTTAATATTAAGCATAGATGATTTGGATCTGTCTAGAATCAGAGTGTTTTGTATAAAACAAATAGTGGATGTCTTGAAAAAGTATTTTTTACAACTATAAAATAATTGCATAAGCTTATATACAAACCCCGCACCCAGCCTGGAGTTACAAACTCCTAAATTGAGTAGCATTAGCCACTCAAATTCACCACCCAGTCAATAACAGCAGAGTCTCAATACCAACTAGTATATATATTTAGTAGTTTGATCAATCTTATGTATATATATATATATATATATATATATATATATATATATATATATATATATATATATATAAAACTTTAAATTACTATATAAAAATTTATATGCAAACAAGTTTTAAAACTTATTGACCTACAAAATGTCATGTTGGCGTATGTAAAACTTTCTTATTTATAGGAATCTTCTTTATATTAATTATCTTAACCAATTCATATGTGTATTTCTGGGTTAGTGCCTAAAACAGGTGGAATTAGTATTAAAATAAACATCATAACTTTTACTAGTAGCTTATGTACAAATTAGTATACATCTCTGAATGTGATCTGATATAATTCATACTTAATCTACCAGCATTAACAGAATACTAACACATGATATACAAATTGTTAATGTAAAACATTTCAAACAATGTCAACAAACACTGCAAATGTACAATTACATTGTTGTTTTTTTGTCTTCTCTGATATTATTCATTGCTTTGTTTTGTTTACAGTCTCCCACTTCTTGCCCAGTGCCAGGCAGTCATTTGAATTTATTTGATTTTTATTGAGTCAGTAAATGAATATGTTAAGTCACTGTATTATCAGCAAGCTAACAACGATGGTTAGCTTTAATTATCCTTGTGAGACTCAAACTCTGCATCTTGTGTTAGATGTTTGAAGCACTTTTCCCCATCATCAACACTGTGCTCTTCAGATTCACAAGTTTTGTTACTGTATTTGATCATACCTCAGAATATCTTTATTAAAATAAGTATTTATACTATTAAATATTGTGTTTATCTATCCAGTTCAGACTGTGTATTTAGATAAGACACTGAAAGACACCACTAGAGAAAACATCCAAGTGTATCATCTACTTACTATGCTGACATATCATGTAAGATACATATATACTTATTGTAATTTAGGTAATGAAAACTAGATTACTGAATCTTCTGATAAATAAATAATAAAAATGTTTATAGCAGCATTTTAAAACTATTTTTGAGTCTAGACTTGGACTCCATTAACGTGTTATCTCATATAACATTTTCCCCAAAAGACATAACTCTAACAAGTAAGTAAATAATAATAGTTATTTTGTGTGTCTCCTTACTGTTGCATCATCTCCTAAAAGTGGGTATAGACTAGTTAAAATGGATGCCTAATATATACTAAGATATTTTCTCTTGAATTCCATGTCAAATATCATTCTTGAGCTGTACATATAATCATATACACTTTACTTCAAACAGAATTATAATTTCATTCAAATACAGCATTGGTATATGAAGCAGAAAAATATAAGAGAAATACCAAATGTATCAATCTGAGCAACCTCTTTGGGGTCATAGCAGTAACTAGCCTGATTCCATTCCCATTCAAACGATTAAATTCACATTGTCAAAGATCTATATATTGATTACTATTTTGACAAAATAACCATTGAGATTTTGACTTACTTATAATATATAAGTAACATCTGACTATATACCCGAACCCACATATTAAGGGTTTCACTGTCAAAAGCTACACAACCATGAGAAGTAAGCTTTCACAATTAAGCAAAATATAAAACAGTAACTATTTCCATCTATCTGACACTGCTTAAGGTAAACATTTATCAGCAGATATGAACCTGTTTTACACAAAGGTTTAACTTTTAGGGTTTAACTAGAAGAAACAGCTTAGTATGCAACTTCATTTAGAAAGGAAAGCCGTGCATTTCCGATTTTATTACTTAACAGTTTCAGTTATTTAGTAAGTCTTAACGGTGGTGCAGCGGTTAGCATTGTCGTCTCACAGCAAGAGGTTCTCCCATTCGATTCTCGGCTGGAGCCCCTTCTGTGTGGAGTCTGCATGTCCTCCCCGCAGTCAAGTGACACTAAATACATGCAGGTAGGTATGAGCGTGAATGGGCGTGCCTTCGTTGACAGTTGGGCATCGGGCTGGCAACTCGGCACCATAAAAATCCACTGCCAATCATGAGCGGACCAGAGTTCTGCTGTGGTGACCCCTAACCGGGAAAAGCAGTAAGACTTTTCAGTAAGCCTTAAACTTACTGTTTCTGCTTGAAGTTTAATTTTTTTTTCAGTATCTTCTTCTGCGATGGTTTACCTGCTTGAATCTTCATGCCCGATGTTGTCTTGTCATAATTATGCATCACTACAGGTCAAAATTCAAATTGAAGCTGCAAGCAGGTTCCTGTGAAATAATGGAGAACAGTGAAGACTTCTTAACCTTGCGACTATGCTTCTCGGGCCTGTGGGAACTCAAAGTTGTCTTTTAGGATTAAGTGGGAAAACTGTAAGTGAAGCTAATTTTACAGATTTTAAACAGCATTTCTAGTGTTATATGCGTGAGCCACATTATATGTATTGCAGGGTGCCTTTTCACGAATGGTGAAGCCTTCAATACACCTTACTAACCAAATCTTATTAAAGTCACTAAAATCATTGCATTAAGCAATATAACTGTTTATATCTAATCTCTCCATAACCGAAGTCTCCCAAGTATTCAGATATACATACACTAGCCTATTCTAACACTGTAAACTTCTAACTCCAACTGACTCTAATTTGCCCCAAAACTACCTACCCATATCTCTACAAAACACTTCCCTGACACATTCTCCCTAAAGCTTAAGCCTCCCCTTCCTCACCCATTCCCCCCTCATTCAATCTGTTCTTCCCTCTCTCTCCTTTCCCTTACTGTTATTTCTCTTCCAAAAATGCTATCTTCTTGTAAATATTGTAAATACATCTTCTTGTATTTGTCACAACCAAAGCACAAGTGTTCTATGTAATTACTCTTTAACATTCAACACTCTCATGTTTCTTTGTTATTCCAGTATTGCTACAATCAGAAAACTTTAACCTGTGTA
Source organism: Protopterus annectens (assembly GCF_019279795.1). Lineage (NCBI taxonomy): Eukaryota > Metazoa > Chordata > Ceratodontiformes > Protopteridae > Protopterus > Protopterus annectens. The sequence continues at coordinate 978,186,714 of NC_056726.1, read as the reverse complement.
TTCACTTTGTAACATCCACTTGTAATTTTTTATTGTTACTTCTCTCTTGCTATTTTCAAATTTGATACAATGTTACGTCTATAATTAACTGTATGGAGCTTTTCTTCCTGGGCCTCCACTAAAAATGGGCTTCCGGGCCCAGTGGACTTTCCCAGTAAACAAAAGACAATCAATCAATCAATCAATCAATCAATCAATCAATCAATCAATCAATCAATCAATCAATCAAACAATCAATCAATAAATAACTCGCAAACACCCTTAACTCATAACCATAAACACAAGCATTACTATTTAAATAAACAAATAAATATATATATATATATATATATATATATATATATATATATATATATGTATATATATTTTTCAATAGTTATGTTAATAACTGTTGTGCTTATGTTCAAAGCATATAGCAATATATACTGAAGCACAGTATTTACTGATTAATTATATCAGAAAAAGAGGAAAGAAGAGGAAAACATTTAGCTTGTAGTATAACTAACCTTCAAACAAGAGTTCAGTTTTTCAGAATATTAAACTCAGATATATTATATGACCATATTGGTTACCTCTTTTGTTTGCATTAAGGCAAAAGTTATGGATTAGACTTTGTGCAAGTAGAGTTTATTCGTCTTTAAGTATAGCAGATGAACTTATAAGATATTATTTATTTTTCAGTCTCTTTTGTTTGTCAATAGTTTTCCAGGATGTTTCAGATGCCATTCTTTTCAGAGATGGACTTGCCCATTCCATGTCCTCTATTTTTGTCTAATATTTTATGTTTTTTTTATGTATATCAAAGCAATGTCTAAGCCTTCAAATATTTTAGGACCATCTGATAATTTTTTTTTTAGTTTTGCTGGAAGAGGAGATAAGTTTTGATCTGAGCCTTCTTTAATTCTTTTACTAGAGATTAAAAGATTTCTCTTTTAGATATTGCCATCGATGAATAGCCATTATCAAATCTGATGACACCTTCATTAACTTTAATAGGAGCTTTTGTCCATGCCATTTTAATACCATCTCCTTATCATGTGAAGAAATAAATATAATGATAACTGATCTAGGCATTTTTTTATTTGCATTAGAGGATGATAGAGATCTATGGACTCTTTCTATGCTGAAGGATAAGGATTCTGGCAAGTCTACAGCTTTAGGTAACAAGATGATAAAAAGCTTACCATATTATTGCCTTCTATGCTCTCAGGCAGTCCAAAGATTCTTATGTTATTCCTTCCAGCCCTATTCTCTAGGTCATCCAGTTTATTTTGCAGGAGAGTATTTTGTTTTAGAAGAAATTCTATGTTGTTTTCTCCTTCCTGCATTATGTTGTCCATGTCATTTAAAGCTTCCTCTATTCCATTTATTTGTGCTTTTTGTTGTTGTAGATCTTTGTGTAATAAGTCCATTTGCTTGGAGCATTTTTCTTTAAATTTGTCAATTTTTGAGTCTATTTCATTTATTTTGGTTGTTAAGGCCTGCATATTTGATATCAAGGTTTGTAAAGCCTTTCTGAAGCTGGTATCTTGATTGTTGCCTTTTGAAAAACTCATTCTGAGAATTTTTGATGAGTAGAAATATTCCCAAGGTAGTTTTGACAGGAAATTCTGTCTAAATCATTTTTTTTTTAATATCCTAGATTTAGACTTCCAGAAACTACTTATGTAAAATAAGTTTCCTAGGATAACTTAAAAATTATAATTTCCTGTCATAAAAGTTGAACTTGGTGTAGCTGAAGAAATCTGCTGCTATCTAGTGCTCATCTTGGCCATGCCTCAGTTGGAAAGTTTCTGAGGGGAATTAAAATAGCTATGTAGGACTTTCCAGTTGAGGATTTTTCACTATAAAGAGCCAAAAGGTGATCCAGAAGTACCTGAAATATCAACATCCTTAAAAAGGAAATCCTAGATTTTACCAATCTAATCAAAATTATATAAGTATAAATGAAAATACAATAAGTAGCATGCAAATTTGGAGAGCAAATGATCAGTGAAGCTATTAATTAGCACAGCTGCCATAGAATTAGAGATTATCCTCGATTTAGACTACCAGAAACAATTTATGTAAAATACGTTTCCTAGGTTAACTTAAAAATTGTAATTTCCTGTTATAAAAGTTGAAGTAGGTGGAGCTGAAGAAATCTGTTGCTATCTGGTGCTCATCTTGGCCACGCCCCAGTGAGAAAGTTTCTGAGGGGAATTAAAAGACCTATGTAGGATTTTCCGGTTAAGGATTTTTCAATATGAGGAGCCAAAAGGTGATCTAGAAGTGCCTAAAATATCAACATCCTCAAAAAGGCAATCCTAGATTTTACCAATCTAATCAAAATTGCAGGAGAATAAATGAAAATACAATAAGTAGCATGCAAATTTAGAGAGCAAATGATCAGTGAAGCTATTAATTATCACAGCTGCCACAGAATTAGAGACTTCTTGATAGTCAAGTTCCTACTTCCTCCCATTACAAGTAATGAAATGACAAAATTCAATTTATTTATAAACATCATTGTGATAAAGCCACATTACTCTTTTAGATTAAAAAATGGTTTAATAATATGCCTATTAAAAAGTTGACAACCATTATAGACACCTAGGTTTCTCACTCTCTAAATATAACATGAAGATTTCAATTAGTTGCTGCTAGTGATGCATCATGAGAGTAGATGCGTTTGAGTAAATGTTTCTATTCAGGCATATTCAGCAGCTGAATAGCATGCTGTCTAATAACATGTGAATAAGAACTCATATTATCAGGTACCAAATAACACTTTACAGGCTTCCAGAGTATAGAAAATGAGGTTCTATGGAATAAAAGCCAAATATATCATTCAATTTACAGAACCTATAGACCCCCTTTTTACCAGGTGCCTGTTGCTGGTTGATCTACTGATGAGATGTATAAGGACACCAATTATACAACGACCCCCCCCCCATTAATATTCCAAAACATGCACGCTGATTGGTCAGCATGCATGTTGTAAATCAGAGTTATAGTAATGGAAAAAGGTCCGGTCGCCCGGACTTTTTCCATTAGTATAACTCTTTTTTACAGCAATGGAGAGAGCAAGATCTCTGTTGCTTTTTACACACTGTCTCACTATGTTAAATGAGTTTAACATAGCGAGACAGCCTTAAAAAAAGTAACGGAGATCTTCCTATCTCCGTTGCATTTTTTAAAGGTGTCTCGCTATGTTAAATGGGTTTAACATAACGAGACAGCTTTAAAAAAAGCAACGGAGATTCTCCGTTGCTTTTTTTTAAAGCTGTCTCGCTATGTTAAACTCCTTTAACATAGCGAGACAGTTTGTAAAAAGCAAAAGAGATCTTGCTTTCTCTGTTGCTTTTTTCAAAACTGTCTCGCTATGTTAAAGGAGTTTAACACAGCGAGACAGCTTTAAAAAAGCAATGGAGATGCTCATTGATCACTGAAATTGTTACACCCAGTGACTACAAAAGTCATAAAATGCAAAATAATCTACAATCTTACTTAGATATGTTACCAATACATGTAACTCTGTACAAATTGCAGAAGGAGTCATTGCAGGGCACATTGTGTTTGTTGTGAAGAGCACATGAACTTTAATTATACTTTGACTTAAGAATGGGGTTGAGTCCCAGAAATTAAAAAAGATATAGACATACAGATATGTTGCCGTTACACTGATTTTATATATACATATATATATATATATATATATATATATATATATCTATGGGTCTACTTCAAATAAATGAAAACCCAGTAACCCAAAAATGAGAAGACCAACACAGCAACACAGAATCATTTAAATGACTCCTCACATAAATGACAATTTACCCAAGGAAAGGAGGCAGTCGTCCAACATTTGAAAGTTTGCTCTTTTCCTCACTATAGTGCGATCCCGGAGTTAGTATAATTAGTTATGGGAGGCACAGCCCCTCACATTGAGTGGAGTGAGGGCCGAAGATCCCACTTGTGTGGGTCTGGAATGCTTTGGTGTAGTCTGTTTGTGTTTGTTGGCAGACTGCCTCCTTTTCCTGGGTAAATTATCAGTTTTGTGAGGAGTCATTTAAGAGGAGACTCAGTGCTGTCATCTCAGTTATTTGCAATTCGGGTAAGTGGGTTTTTGTTTATATGAAGCAGACCCATATATCTATATATATATATATATATATATATATATATATATATATATATATATATATATATATATATATATATATATGGGTTACCTTCATTTGATCGACAGACCATTTGACTGAAACCCATTTGATCTAAAGTTCATTTGACTGACAACCAGTAATTCAGTACACTTCAAGACAAATAACAGGGATTGGTTCCCCTCCCCAATGTTGTGTGACCCTAGAGTTGGTATATATAGTTAGGGGGGTGTGGGGGCATAGTTTCCATCAAAAGAAGAAAATAACACAAAAAGTACATATTTTGAATGAAAATAGTTGGGGGCGTTGCCCTCCACACACCCCCCAACTATATATACCAACTCCAGGGACGCACGACATTGGGGAGGGGGGCCAATCCCTGTTATTTGTCTTGAAGTGTACTGAATTACTGGTTGTCAGTCAAATGAAGGTAACCCATATATATATATATATATATATATATATATATATATATATATATATATATATATATATATATACATATACACATATATATATATATATATATATATATGTTGTATATTCTTCTGTATGCACTTTACTATAGCTTGTTTTTGTGTTATCAGTTGATTCTCTCCAGCTACAAGACAATTTAAGACAATTTAATAATATGAATGAAAATGATGTGATAATCATTTCTGATTGTAAAGTGGAATTAAATTCATTTAGTCTCCTCTGCCTGTCTATTTATTTTAGTTTCCTGAGAAAGTTACATCTACATTATCTTTTTTAAGGCAGCAATAATAAATAGTGAGACTGCACCTTTATTTATGATAGTGCGACTGTTTTAAAGTGATGGTTTACTGCTATTTCTAACGTGTTTTAAGATAGTGTGAACCAGACATCTTGTATTGATATGACTACTGATCATGATATGATTATGGTGAGTCTTCTTTTAAAACTGCAAACAATATATGTTTTATATTTAATTTATCATATATAAGTTGTGAATGAAGAATATGAAAAAAATGTATACAATACCAAATTAAATTTGACTTAGCAAGATGGTCAGCGGTACTGAAGATTATGCACTGAAAAGGGACATTATAACATCAGACAAAGATGGCTACATTGCAAACCTGACTCTATGTTCATTGCAAATGAATATCCTACAAATATGAGGGATGTTTCTGCTTATAGAATTGTATAATAATATATAGTGACTTCTATGATAAATACAGTAAGGACCATCAAAGATTTAAAAAAAGGTGTGCATTTAGTTTTCCATAGTAAGTAATACAGTGATTTTATAAAGGATACAGTCATTCCAATGTTCAAGATCTGTTTAAATTATTCTAATCCATGAAGATGATCTGTTACTATAGGCTGTGGCTAATTGGTTCTCAATGAAATATTTTATAATATCTGATTTGTATTTTAAATATTCTACAGGTATTTTAAACCATTTACTGTTTGACTTGCAGGGAATAGATTATTTTGCTATAACAATGGATGCTAATATACTGGTCTTTAGCATGTGCATTGATCTGAGGCACTAGCTTCTTTTCTAGGTAATGGGCCACCAAGTGATTATATTACTCATCTAATACATTTTGCTTTAATAAATAATGTGTTTACTTTTATTCTAAATCGTATTTGCAGAAGAAGGTACTAAGGATAGAAACATATTTACACCTTTGTAGGTTAATCATGTGATGAGTTTGTTTAAGAAAAAATATAATTCTAATAGTAGTTATTATTTTAATAAGTGTATGAAATGCTATTTTAGATATATAGATGATCTAATTTTTGTTTGTAAACACAATCCTCTGGGTTTTAAAAGTTTTATGGATGACTAATAGACAAACATTTGGTTTTATATTTGGAAAAATAGATTTGATCTAAATTACTTACATTATAGGTTCATAGGTAGGTACTAGGCTATCTGACTGAAGGCATTTATAAGCCTAGCCAGAATGTGTTGGCTTTTGCTACCCTCTTTGATTAGTTCCCTGTGCCTCTGTCCAGCAGAGCCACTGAAGTAATCCCAGGGTAAACTTTCTGTTTCCCATCCACTCGTCAAGGTTTCTCTTGAAGAGTGTTAGTGAGGAGCTCCGCCTAATGTATGTTGGAATCCTGTTCCATAGCATGGGAAGTCTCTGGGACAGGAATCTATCCCTCCAGTACATCCTATTTATTGTTGTGGTGAGGTTTAGATCCCTAGAGCATGTGGCTCGAGGGGATATGGTTTTCTTTAGGTGGAGTATGTCCATCAATTCTGCGTTGGACATGGCCTTGTATGTCAGGCAGAGATCAGCTCTGAGTAGGTGGTATGCAACCAAGTACAGCTGGAGTTTCTTCAGTCGAGCTGCATAGGGCATCTGTTTGAGGACAGTGATCCTCTTGGTGAGGTATTTCTGTGGTCTTTCCAGCTGTTGCAGGTGTCTTGTAAGATACATCCCAAATGTGGCATTTTACTCTATGATGGGTCTGATGAGTGATGAGTAGAGGGGCACAATGACTTCTTTTGATCTGGATGTGACCCCTTTTGTGATTAGGTGGTCCACATAGAAGGATTTTCTAACTACTTTGGCAATGTGATTATCAAAGGAGAGATTACTATCTACTTGGTTTGCCAGATCCCTTATTATGTCTTCTGTATTCAGGGGACTACCACCTATGTGGTAGTTTGTGGGTACTTTGTTTTTTCCAAAGGGGATGACTATGCACTTTTTGGCATTTAGCTTGAGGCCATGATTTTGACACCAGGTATCTGTCTCAGTGAGACCCTTTTGGAGGATGTCTGTGTCAGCCAGAGAGTCAATTATAGCCCCTAGTTTGCAGTCGTCTGTGAACTTGGTCAGCCATAGTCCTCATGTGCTTGCCTGTACCTCTGAGAAGTATATGGTGAACAGGAGGGGTCCTAGGACTGAGCCCTGTGGAATGCCACTTATAACCGGTTTAGAGTCGGACCAAGCTCTTGCAACTCTCACCATGTGGGTTCTGTCCATGAGCCATTTGGCAACCCATCTTGTGACATAGGGGATTATGTTCAGGCTGGTGAGCTTGTCTATAATACCAGAATGGGGAATGGTGTCAAAGCCCTTTACAAGGTCTAGGTAGGCTGTGTGTACCACCTTTCCCTCATCTATAGCCTTGCTAACCGTCTCAAAGAAGTCCACCAGGTTTAGGAGGCATGATCTGCCCTTAACAAAACCGGACTGGGTAGGGTCTAGTGTTTGGAGGTCCCCAATGTCTCTGTTAATGAGTTCCATGATGATGCACTCCATAGCCTTGCAGACCAAGCTAGTCAGGCTTATAGGGTGATAGTTCCCAGGGTCTGTTGTGACTCCACCTTTGTGGAGCGGAATAACCATTACTGTGCGCCACTCTGTGGGCACATAGCCTGTGGAGAGGCTGAGTTTGAGCAGTGTGTTTAGTTGAGGGGTTAGTTCATCTTTGAGCTCATGTAGGACGCAGCCTGGGACAATGTCTGGTCCCATTGATGCTGTGTTCTTGGCTTTGGCGAAGGCTGTTTTATCCTGAGTGTCTGTGATTTCAGGGGTTCTACATTCTTCTGGTATTGTTATGGGCCCTTTTGGGGGTGAGAGGGGGAGTGAAGTTTGCACTGAACCTGTCTGTCAGGATGTTGGCAATATCGGTTGGTTGTGTATTTTGTGCCATTCTGCACTAACTCCGAGCAGATCTGAGCATTGCCACTTGGATTCTTGACATAGCTAAAGCATGCCTTGTGGTTATCTTTGGAGTCCTTGGCAATTTTTCTTTCGAAGCCCGCCTTGGATGATTTTATGAGGGATCATAGTTTCTTGCTGATACTGATCAGGGATGTCTTCCCTTCTTGGGATTTTGCTCTTTTCTGTACTAGTTTCCACCTTCTGTTGTATAGCTTGTTTATGGCAGGGGTCCACCAGACTGGTTTCCTTTTCTTGGAGGAGTGAGTCTTGGTTTTGCTTGGGATAGCATGATTCAGGCATTCTTGTAGGTGCCCATAGAATGCATTAGTAAAGTATTTTGCAGCTTAGACAGCCTTATCCTTTAGCATGGTGGCTTTGAAACATTCCACCTCAGTCTTAAGTAATGTGAAGTTTGCTTTAGAAAGGTTTTTCACGGTGGTTTCCTTGATCGGGGTGGGGGAGAATGTGGATATCCACAGTGATTTGCTTATGGTCAGATCTAACCAGTGAGGCATTGACCTCCAGTGTGGAACACTGGTCGCCCATGTTGGTGATGACCAGGTCCAATATATTGTCACCTCTAGTGGGATTATAGACTATATATCACTACTTAGCTAGAGCTTGCATTGAATAATATAGAAGACAATATGTAAGAACAGACTTATAGATGGAGCCAGCTTCATGTGATACATGATGGAATAGATTAATCTGTCACTCTGCTATGTTTGTCATGTTAAATATTTAGGAGACTAAACAGGGTGGCAGAATTTCAGTGCATTACTAGTACATACAGATATGTAACTATAATTACAATATTAATAATGTAGAGAATAACTTCTAGGAAGATTTTAATAGGAGAAAGAAGGCACTGGATATCAAATATGGACAAGATCAAAAGTTTATGGTAGACCGTGAGATTAGCGACTGTAAGAATACTGGTTTAGATCAAATCAAGTTTTGTCACAGATTTTAACATCTATTCTGGCAAGGATAATGATAGTGCTTTGTGTAAATGGCATGAATAGTGTACCCGTGAAGAGGCATGTATGTCATTTAAAAAAGAAGCCAGTTATATCATTTAGTGAGGTGGAAGCCTAGGTGATTATCTTGTGCATAGCCATTGTATAAGACCTCAGGTAAAAGTCAGTTGACTTGCACATAATATAATGTATGTTCTCATAATTTCTATTACTTGGTTAAGAATGGTGAATATCTGAATGTGAAGAAGGTTTTAATTGCAGTACTAAAAATGTATTCTACGTAATGATCCCTCCATGTAAATGAGTCTGTACTGGAGAAGCTAAAAGGAAGTATAAGATGAGGTTATAAGAACACATTAAAGACATTAAATGGAAAAAAAACATACTATTCTTGTTGTTGCTCATTATACAGAATATCACAGTACAGATTCATAGGTTCATAGGTTGATACTAGGCTATCTGCCCTAGGGCATTTATAAGCCTAGCCAGAGTGTGTTTGGCTTTTGCCACCCTTTTAGATTAGTTGACTGTGCCTCTGTATAGTAGGTCACAGAAGATAGCCCTTTTAAGGTTAGTTTACTGTGCCTCTGTCTAGTAGGGATATAGAAGAGATCCCAGGGGTAAACCTACAATCTCCCATCCACTCGTCAAGATTTCTCTTGAAGAGGGTCATTGAGGGGCTCTGCCTAACATGGATTGGGATTTTGTTCAAGAGTGAGAGGAGCCTCTGGGATATGAATCTGTCCCTTCAGCATGTCCTATTTATTTCTCTGCTGAGGTTTAAGTCCATGGAGTGTGTAGCTCTAAGGGATTTGGATTTCCTGAGGTGGAGCATGTCCATTAATTCTGGTTTGGACATGGCTTTATACGTCAGGCACAGATCGCCCCTGAGTAGGCGGTAAGCAACTGAGTAGAGCTGGAGTTTCTTTAGCCTAACTGCATAGGGCATCTGTTTGAGTCCCTTGATCCTCTTGGTGAGGTACTTTTGGGGTCTTTCCAGTTGCTGCAGGTGTCAGATAAGGTACATCCCAAATGGGGCATTGTATTCAATTATGGACCTGATGAGTGATGAGTAGAGGGGCACAATGACCTCTCTTGATCTAGATGTGAACCCTTTCGTGATAAGGTGGGCTATATAGAAAGTCTTTCTAACCACTTTGGCAACGTGATTGTCAAAGGAGAGATTGCTATCTACTTGGGTCCCCAAATCCCTAATTACCTCTTCCGTACTTAATGGATTACCACCTATGTGGTGATTTGTGGGCACTTTGTTTTTCCCAAAGGGGATGACTATGCACTTTTTGGCATTTAGCTTTAGGCCATGGCTCTGGCACCAGTTATCCATCTCTGTGAGACCCTTTTGGAGGATGCTTGTGTCAGTTGGTGAGTCGATTATGGCACCCAGTTTGCAGTCATCTGCGAACTTGGTCAGCCATAGTCCTCCCGTGTTAGCCTGTTCTTCAGAGAAATATATACCGAACAAGAGAGGTCCCAGGACTGAGCCTTGTGGGACGCCACTTGTAACTGGTTTAGAGTCTGACATGGCACCTGCAATTCTGACCATGTGGGTTCTATCCCTGAGCCAGTTTGCAACCCATCTTGTGACATAGGGGTTGATATTTAAGCTGGTGAGCTTATTTATGATGCCCGAGTGGGGTATTGTGTCAAAGGCTTTTACGAGGTCCAGGTAGGCTGTGTGGACTACCTTCCTTTCATCTATGGCCTTGGTGACTGTTTCAAAGAAGTCGACCAGGTTCAAGAGGCAAGATCTGCCCTTAACTAAGCCGAATTGGGTAGGATCCAGTGTTTGGAGGTTCCCAATGTCTTTGTTTATGAGTTCCATGATGATACGCTCCATAGCTTTGCAGACCAGGCTAGTCAGGCTTATAGGGTGATATTTTCTGGGGTCCGTTGTGGCACCACCTTTGTGGAGTGGGACCACTGTTGCTGTATGCCATTCCTTGGGTACATATCCTGTAGTAAGGCTGAGATTGACCAGTGACTTTATGTGAGAGTTCAGTTCTTCTTGGAGCTCATGTAAGACGCAGCCCAGGACACCGTCCAGTCCCATTGATGCTGTGTTTTTTGCTTTGGAGAGGGCAGCTCTTACCTGTGCATCTGTGATATCAGGGAGGCTACACTCTATTGGGATAGACATTTGCTCTTTTGGGGTGGAAGGGGAGGAGACGTTTGCACTGAACCTGTCTGCCAGGATGTTGGCAATGTCTGTGGGTTCAGTGTATTTTTTTGTCATTTTGCACTAACTCAGAGCATATCTGGGAGTTGCCACCCAGGTTCCTGACATAACTAAAGAAGGCCTTGTGATTATCTTTAGCATCTTGTGCAATATTTCATTCGAAGCTGGCCTTAGATAATTTTATGAGAGATCGTAGTTTCTTGCTAGTACTGATCAGAGATGCCTTCCCTTTTTGGGATTTTGCTCTATCATGTAGTAGCTTCCTCCTTCTGTTGTATAGCTTATTTAAGGCTGGGGTCCACCAGACAGGTCTCCTGCCTTTGGAGGAGTGAGTCTTGGTTTTATTTGGGATAGCACGATCCATGCATCCCTGTAGGTGCCCATAGAATGTGTTTGTAAAGGATTCTGCAGTTTGGTCCATATTTTCCACTGGCCCGGGGGCTTTGAAGGATTCCACCTCAGTTTTGAGAAGTGTGAAGTTTGCTTTTGAGAAGTTCTTCACCGTGGTTTCCTTGGCTGGGGGTGGGGATGGGATATGGATGTCCAGTGAGATTAATTTATTGTCAGATCTTACCAATGAGGGGTATACCTCTGGTATGGAACATAGAGTCCCCATGTTGGCGATGATCAGGTCCAATATGTTTTCCCCTCTTGTGGGAGTGGTGACCAGTTGTTCCATAGCATTTGAGTTTATAAATTCTAGGAACCATTGGGCGAGGTGTTGGGGCTTGAGTAGTGTTCCCAGTCTATGTTTGGGTAGTTGAAGTCAACCAATATGATGGTGTTTGGAGAGACCTTCATATTCTCCAGTGTTCTCAGGAAAGCTGAGTGGGGTTTCTGAGTTTGGGAGGGTGGTCTGTAGCAGGCTACAAACTGAAAGACAGTTTTGCCCACTGTTAGTTGCACATGCATGGTCTCAGATGCTTCGTGCAGTGCCACTAACCTGGAGGTGTGGGTATCTTTGATGAATATGGATACCCCCCCTCCTTTTGTGGTTCGGTCTGAGTTTTGGGGCCGGAAAGCATGGTATGAGGTATAACCTGGTAGTGCTGGGGTGCTCTTGGGTGCCTTGAACCAGGTTTCTGTTACTGCACAGATATCGATATTCTCCATATTGAGGAGAGCCTTGAGTGTGTGCATCTTGAGGTTTAGACTTCTGGCATTGAGCAGCATTACCCTTAGTTTCTTTTTCCTTGTGATGTCTATGGAGGTGGGTTTGTCTTTTGAGCCTTGCCTTAAAAAGGCACTATGGGGGTGGCAAGAGCCTTAGCCAATATTCCTAAGCCCAGGAGTGACAGGTGCAAGCCGTCCCTAGTGAAGCAACATGGCTTGTCGAGCATGTCATCCCAGGCTGACAGACACTGGATCCCCTTTGAATGACACCAATACTTTAGCCAATTGTTAAAATTGATCATTTTGTCTTTATACTGTGGCATCATTCTTAGTGAGGGTAAGATGCTACTCAAGGTCAAGGTCATACCGGCCTGGGCTACATGATCAGAGAGCTCCTCTATGTCTCTTTTCATGTAGTCCAGGGAGGTACGTCTCAGGTCATTCACACCAGCATGGACAATGACAGAGTCATATATGTACTTGCTTTGGAGTGACCTGAGTGCTTGTGTTATGTATCGGATCCTGGCACCCAACAGGCAGTTTACAGTGACAGCCTGGTGAGTGGGACATCAGTGTGTCTGACAATAGAGTCACCTATTACAAGTGTATTAGGTGTGTTGTTTAGCCTTAAGGGCTGTGACTGTGTGGCACACTGACTTTGTAAACTATGTGATACGTGGGTATCGTTGTGGGGTAGCGGTTGCTTGGATGTCTGCTTTGGAGGTCTCTGCTGCTTGGGCAGATTTTTATTTAGAGCTTCCGAGTATGTTTTTGTGTGTTCATGTGTTTGGTTTGCTGTTGCGATAGGTCTATGTGAGACTGGATTTGTGGTATGTGTGGTTACCTTTTCCTCCTGACTGACTGTGCCAGTACTGGGTTGAGAGAGCTCAGCCTCCAGTTTGGCTATATAGTTGCATCTCTCACATATATTTGAGCTTGCTGGGAGGAGGAGAGGGTAGTCTGTGTACATAAGGCAGTTGTAACATTGCCTCAAGATTCCCAGATTCACCATCTGGACTGGAGAGTAAACCCGAAACTGACTTTTGGACATGCCAGAATAGTATAAGGAACTACTTTTTGACTGATCAAAAAGGACCAATAGGGAGCCAAGTACTTAAAGGGAGTATAAGAGGGTGTAGTGCTTTAGTTTATTAGTGCTTACTTGTAAGATTACTTATACGAGCAACTGCAGGGCTTTAGAATGAAAATAGAGTACTTACTTTGAGAACAGTTCTAAGGGAAAAAGTGAAGAGCAGACTTTGTGGGGCCAGGAATAGTTTAAACCCATTTAAGCGGCGCTGCCCGATGCTGCGCTATGCGCAAAATCGTGCAAAACCGTGCAAATGTGGGTTTTAAAGCAGGGAAACTGAAAGAGATAGGAATTGACCCAAAACGGCCAATAAGCTACTAGTTTCAGGGCTGAGACCACTCCTCCAGGGACAGATAGGCTGCTCAAAGCTCCCCACTCTCACTGGTGAACAGAGAAGCTTCCTCCTATCCGAGTAAGGATATGGGCAACACAGGAAACTATACCACAGTACGGAATTCAGCAAAACCTGAAATCTGGACTAATCTAGTTCAGCAAATGTGGGAAAAGAGAATATTTTTTTTTTTTTTTTTTTTGTTTTTCAAGAAACAGCAGAAAAACACACAGAAAACACTGTAAATGCTATAAACAGGCTAGCACACTTTAGTGTGTAGCCTACAACAGTTATACAATACAAAAATGACTTAAATTGATATAAAACAAGTGCAAAACTGTAAAAAGCAGAAGGCAAATGCAATTTAAACTTTTTAAAGCACAGATCAGTTAGAAATTCGCTTTTTAGGTGGGAAAAGGCAGTCGGAGCAAAGAAACAGAGAAAAAAATACTTAAATCTGGAAAGGTCTCTCTTGGGTCTCTCTGTTGCCTGTATCACTCTGCAGGACACCACGAGGAGCTGTGTGGAGTTGTATACTGGAGCAAAACCTCGCAAATTCGGATTTTAAAGCAGGGATATTGAAAGAGATAGGAATTGACCCAGAATGGCCAATAAGCTACTAGTTTCAGGGCTGAGACCACTCCTCCAGGGACAGATAGGCTGCTCAAAGCTCCCCACTCTCACTGGTGAACAGAAAAGCTTCCTCCTATCCGAGTAAGGATATGGGCAACACAGGAAACTATACCACAGTCCAGAATTCAGCAAAACCTGAAATCTGGACTAATCTAGTTCAGCAAAGGGGGGAAAAGATTATTATTTTTTGTTTTTTTTTTCAAGAAACAGCAGAAACACACAGAAAACACTGTAAATGCGAAAAACAGGCTAGCACAATTTAGTGTGTAGCCTACAACAGTTATACAATACAAAAATGACTTAAATTGATATAAAACAAGTGCAAAACTGTAAAAAGCAGAAGGCAAATGCAATTTAAACTTTTTAAAGCACAGATCAGTTAGAAATTTGCTTTTTAGGTGGGAAAAGGCAGTCGGAGCAAACAAACAGAGAAAAAAATACTTAAATCTGGAAAAGTCTCTCTTGGGTCTCTCTGTTGCCTGTATCACTCTGCAGGACACCACGAGGAGCTGTGCAGAGTTGTATACAATAACAAACTTTTTAAATCACAGATTCACTAAAAAAAAAACTGGCGTTTTAGGTGGAATTAGTTAAGACAGCAAGAAAAGCAGAAAAGTTATACTTAATCACTCCAAAGTCACTCTTTTGTCTCTCTGCTGCTGTGTCTTGTCTGAATGTTACAATCCTAGAATGTAGTAAAATATCAGCAAAGGTGTTAGGAAGGAAAAAGGATGAGGAAAAAAGAGATTTTATTAATTTTGAAGTATAATATAATCCTCAGACAGTAAAGAAAAAAAGCTGCAATTAATGTATTTCATTAGGTAATTATGTAATTATGTATGTATGCACATGTATTTAAAGAGATTTTGTTTTTTGGAATGACTGTTCTTAGAAGATTGGATATATTTTGGTCCTGAAACCTGAAGTCTTCATAAAGTGGCTTTTTATTACATTCTGTTATTTTATTTAATGTATTGTTGTTTTACTAATAGAAAAACTGTCAATAGATGCTCACTATACATTACAAAACTGGCTTAACCAAGATTGTTTTTTTTTTCAAAACTCACTCCTCACTCATTTTAACTTCCTATCACTCATGCACTCTGCAACACCTTTCAATCCCCTTATCCTGTACCTCACTAACAAAGCCAATAAATTCCTGGCTGACCTCACCAGATGTAGCACCCACCTTATTCCCTTTTAAAAATCTAGACTTCCTTAAGTATAATATAAACCTTCACAGCCCCATAACCAATAAACTGCTTGAAACCAAAAAGCAAATTAAAATGATAGTTTATCACTACATCTCCCAAAAGTTAAAATACAGTGGTGACATACAGCATAACCTTGGCCCAATGTCTGCCCCTCACTCATCACACCTTACTAGCTCTATCAAGCCCATCTCTCACGTACAATACTCCAAACCCTCTCTTCTCTACTAATCATTCATATTAACATCATAACATCTACTCGTATAATAAGCTGGCAGAACCCAATGCATACCTTATCCTGCACTCACCTGACATTGTAGTAATAGCAGAGACATGGCTAAAAAATGAAACAGAAGATGATATGATACTCTCACCAGATTATAACATACTCAGGGCAGACAGAAAACATAAGAGATCTGGTGGAGTTGTGACGCACTATAAAAACAGTCTACAGCTCACCTTGCTACCTCTAACACACCTTCCTCCCCAGTATGGCAAAACTGCAATCCTTTTATTTATTCTCAAACTAAATCAACATAAGCCCTGTGCATAATAGGATCTTAAATCCTACATGGAAGCAATCATTGCACAAGAGAAGATCTCTTCTGCTGGGTAGCATCCAAAATCCCTGCATGAAAAACTATTACTAGTTGACTTCAGTACTGACTGTCTCTCTCTCTCTCTCTCTCTCTCTCTCTCTTTCTCTGTCTCTCTCCAACAGCCCCACCCATGCATAAAACTATATAGATTATCAGAATACCAAGACAAATATGCCTATCTCCAGTTTTTGTAACTAGAAGATACACTTTCAGAAACTATTCTTACCTTAACTGGGGCATGGTCTGACAAGTTAAGTTCCAGTATTTCTACCAAGATTATCCTCTTTCTCTTATGTCCAGGAATAATCACCAAGTCAATCTGACTCCTCTGTTGACTAAGATTCCTTAAAATATGCATCATTCTGAAGAAGGTTCTTTAGTAAGTAAATTATGCATACTCATTAAATTTCAAACATCTAAACATTCGGCAAGTGACTTTATAACCTCTGTGATTAAATAGACTAACATACACAAAATGCATTTTAAAACCAATAGCTTAAATTTTATTATAACAATAATCTGTAAATTATTGAAGTAATCATAGGTTCATGGGTGTATACTAGGCTAACAACCAGTCTTCTTCTTTTCCTTTCAGCTGTTCCCATTAGGGGTCGCCAGAGTGGATCATCTTAGGTTCATAGGTCAGTACTAAGCTAACTGCCCTTGCAAGCGATTTGTAAGCCTAGCCAATTATCCCTTGTGAGACTCAAACCATGCACCTTGTGTTTGTAAGGCAAACACCTTAACCATTAGGCCATCCTCCCAATCTGTTTCCATTTCTTCCTGTCCTCTGCATCTTGCTCTGTCACACCAACCACCTGGATGTCCTCTCTCACCCCATCCATAAACCTTATCTTAGGCCTTCCTCTTTTCCTCTTACCTGGCAGCAGCTCCATCCTTAGCATCCTTTTTCCAATATACCCAGCATCCCTCCTCAGCACATGTCCAAACCAATGCAATCTTGGCTCTCTGGCTTTGTCTCCAAACTGTCCAACCTGAGCTGACCTTCTAATATACTCATGCCTAATCCTGTCCATCCTCATCACACCCAGTGCAAATCTTAACATCTTTAACTCTGCCATGTCCAGCTCTGACTCAGCCACTGGGGATGCACAAGACAGTGCATTTCTTCATGCCAGTCCCAAACCCGGATAAATGGGGAGGGTTGTGTCAGGAAGGGCATCCGGTGTAAAACTTCTTCCAAAAGACATATGCAGACAACTAGGCTCTCAACAAGTAAGGCCTTTAAAAGCCTAGCCAAGCAACTCAAATGTGACCCACACATTTGATTTATTTTTGATTTATAGGTAGCAATTTACTGACTGGCTCTGTCCATCAGAGACCTAGAAACCAGACGGGGTGGATTTGCGATTACCCATTCATTGGTTCAAGTTGTGCTTAAATAAGGATAGGGAGAAAATCTGCTTCACACTGATAGGGAGTCTGTTCCAGAGAATGGGAATTCTTTGAGAAACATATCTGTCTTTCCAACATGTCCTATTTATGTTGCAAGCAAAACTTATTTATTTTATTCTAGTAGTTCAGATGCTGTCTGTTATGTGGATATGCAAATGATTCATCAAAGCAGAAAGGGATGCCTTGTGAAGCAGGAAAGATAACTTCTCAGAAGTCTACTGAGTAAAGACACAGGACTTTGTGGCAATCAGCATATGACATTGTGTTTACTCCAAGTATTCTTTTCGTAAGGAATCTTTGTGGATATTCCAGTCGCTGCATGTGTTATTTTATAATAAGTAGTAACATTATATGTACAACAGTACGCATCCCCAAACTATAGGATACAAATTCCATTTCTTTGCCACAAAATGTCAATATATTCTGCTCATCTGGTTATATTGCTAAAAGCAGTCATGGGGTTAACACATCTAACACTTGGAGGAAAAACAAATCAAAATAAAATAAACTAGAATTATATAAAATAAAAAGGCCAGCTATACTACAACTAATTTTACTGACAGATTATAATCTCAATAAAAATTTACTGATAGGTTAAATACACCTTGAATACTAATCTTTGAGCATTACATAGCATCATGCAGCTAACAATAAGACACAATTCATCTGTGATATTCATTGTCTAGTCTCCAGCCTATAATGGGTACTGGAGGAACCAAAACAAAGCACGAATTTGACTAGGTCGTCTTTTATTTTGAACTTTCTTCAACAAAAAGTAAAAAAAAGTGGTTACCCACATTTATTTATAGATAGAATGATGACATCATTGATGAATTAGTCAATTAAAAACTTAAAAGGCAAAAAACATTTCACCATGCTTAAAGCAACCTGAGCACACACCCACACACACACAAACACATAAACAAATCACTTATAATATGGTGAACATACTGCATTAGTGATAGTAAAAAATTCATAAATACGGTGTCACAAAATCAAATAACAAAATGTTATAATAAGATTAAAAAAAAAAATGAAGACCTAGCATCACACCATGTAATATGTAATGCTAAAAAAATACAATTATACATGACAAGTGAAATTATCAACTAGTCACCTCTCAGATATAAGGTTAAGGAAAAGCACTAATGCCCTTTACAGGCACATTGAAACGCATGATGGACATCATTTCAAGTGTTGTATATTGAAAAATATAATTAAGGATGTACAGGGTAAGATTTTAGATTTGCATTTAGATATTAGTGAAGTAAGGTGGCAACTTAGGTTGAATGCAACTGTCTTCCCTGGTATTAATGATCATATTAGTATAGCCCCAATTTTAAAATTGAAACACATTCTTGGGTGACTAGTTGATAATTTCACTTGTCATGTATAATTGTATTTTTTTAGCATTACATATTTTTTTAGCATTACATATTACATGGTGTGATGCTAGGTCTTCATTTTTTTTTTATCGTATTATAACATTTTGTTATTTGATTTTGTGACACCGTATTTATGAATTTTTTACTATCACTAATGCAGTATGTTCACCATATTATAAGTGATTTGTTTGTGTTTGTGTGTGTGTGTGGGTGTGTGCTCAGGTTGCTTTAAGCATGGTGAAATGTTTTTTGCCTTTTAAGTTTTTAATTGACTAATTGACTAATTGATCAATGATGTCATTCTATCTTGTATAAATGCTGGTGGGTAACCACTTTTTAATATTTTGTTCTGAAGAAGTCTAAATAAAGACAAAACCTAGGTCAAATTCGTTTTTGTGGTGGTTTTAGTCCTCCAGTACCCATTGTCGGTTCCATTTTCTTTCGTTTGGTTTTTGGTTTGTGTTTGGTTTTAGTCTCCAGCCTATAACAGGAGCTACTCATGTGGACCCTTCTCTATTAGTGTTTGGCATATATACAGATACAGAGATTCATTTACCGCTTCCAGGTCTCATTCTAAACTGCTACCTGAATTTATGACTTTATCTGAGACATAGACCTCTGCTTCTGTTCTCAAAGTCTGGATAGCTTATATTTTCTCCAAGAGTTAGTAAACATCTTGATGTACATTTATATCCTTTGGATATTTATCCGTTCTTTCATTAATTTATTCTCCATTTACACATATTTAATCCAGTTCAGAGTTGCTGGAGATGTGAGTTCTATCCCAGTATTCAGTGGATACAAAGCAGAAAAATATACCCTAGATATAATACACACTCATTTATAAATTGTGCAGACAGTAATAAGTATTTTGGATTACAAAAACTTCACATACTTTAGGATATGGGATGAAACTAGTGCACATAGCAAACCCATGTAGACACAGAAGGCATGCTGACTTTGCACAGAAGACATCCTAGGCAAAAACCAAAGTGGAAAACCAAGCACCGTGAAGACTGACTCTAATGACTGCTCCATTCAGCCACCATATTTTGGGTATTTTCTGGAGTATCAATACGAGCAGGTAGGAACATAGGATCATATGATCATAGGACATTACTAGGCTAATGGTCCTGGAGCCCTTACAATTCTAGCCAAGAGTTTATCCCCAAAAAAGAAACATTAGTCAGCACCTGTTGCCCCTGTCAATGAGGGACACAGGTGGAACCCTTGGGATAAATTTGTTGTTTACCATCCATTCATCAAGGTTGCACTTGAAGAGGGTCAGCGATGTACTTTGAAGTGTATGGTAAGTCAGTTGCAGAGATGGGGCAGCCTCTGGGAGACAAGCCTGTCTCTCCAGCAGGTTTTGTTAATGTCACATATTAGATTTAGGCCTTTCAGTCAGGTAATGCATGAGGAGTTAGACTTATGGATATGTAGCATCTTTAGTAGGGCAGGGTCTGAGATTGCCTTGTAGGTGAGATACAGATCACCTCTGAGCAATATGAATGATACCGAGCAGAGTGATGGTGATTTGAGCCTGTCCACATAAGACAAGTATTGGAGGCCATGGATTCTCTTTGTGAGATATTTCTGTGGCCTTTCCAGTTGGTGCAGGTATTTGGAGAGGTACATACGACATCGGGCATTGTACTAAATTATTAGCCTAATGAGGGAGGAGACCAGAGAGGTAATAACCTCCTTTTTTCTGGATGCAATCCCTTTACTTATGAGATGAACCAAAAAATGGCTTTTCTGACCACTGCCACTCCATGATAGTCAAATGTGAGATTGTTGTAAACCTGTGTATCCAGGTCTCTCACCACAGGTTGTGTGTTTAAGGGGTTGTCGTTGATGTGGTAAGCAGCAGAGGGCATGTTTTTGCTGAATGGTATGATAATGCATCTTTTTTGCATTTAACTTAAGGCCATGACTTTGGCACCAGACATTTGTTGCTGTGAGAACCACTTGCAGTATGTTAACGTCATTTGGGGAGTCAATGGCAGCACCCAACTTACAGTCATCTGCAAACTTGGTCAGCCACAGGCCTTTTGTGTTTGTCTGGACCTCTGAGAAGTAGATGCCAAGCAGCAGGGGTCCCAGGCCAGATCCATGGGGATCACCATTAGTGACAGTTCTGCTGTCAGAGGTAGAGGCACCTATTTTGACCTTATGGGTCCTATTGGTGAGCCACTTGGCCACCCACCTGATGAGATATGGATTAAACCCATGTTGTGTTAGCTTTCTGATGATGCATTAGTAGGGGATTATGTCAAAGGCTTTGGCCAAGTCAAGGTAAGCTGTATGTACTGACTTTCCTTCATCCAGAGTCTTGGTGACAGTCTCACAAATGTCAACCAGGTTCAACAGGCAAGATCTGCTCTTGTCCAATCAGAAATGGGTGGGGTTAAGTGCTTGGAGATTGCCTATGTCCTTGTTGATGAGGTCCATAATAATATGCTCCATGGCCTTACAGAGTGGACTTGTCAAGCTAATGGGCAATAGTTTCCAGGGTCAGTAGCCCCACCTTTGTGCAAGGGGATGACAGTGGCAATTCTCCACTCTGCTGGAATGAAGCCTGTACTTAGGGTATGGTTGAATAGGATGCTCAATAGTGAGGCTAGTTTTTTCTGGAGATGGTGCAGAATACTTTATTTTATTTTATTTTACATTTGTTGACCGGGCTAGTCCAACTGGATTTATGTCCATTTTCAGTGGAGGCCCGGGGAGAAAAGCTCCAGAGGTACAAAAAAATCTTACAAATACAAATAATACATAGTACAAGTGTGTTATGCAATGGGAAGAATGATATGTAATCACATATATTATAGATCTTAAAGAACTAAATAAGCTAACTTAGACAAAAGGCCTGTGGAGAAAAGCTCCAGGGCTAAAACAATTTTACAATTACAAATATTGCATAGAACTAATGTGTTATATAATTCATAGATTCATAGATGAGTACTAAGCTAACTGCCCTTGCGAGCCATTTTAAGCCTAGACAATTATCCCCTGTGAGATTCAAACCCTGTACCTTGTGTTTGTAAGGCAAACACCTTAACCATTAGGCCATCCTCCCTAAAACAACTACACTGGCTGGAACTCCCTAACAAGCTCATTTTTCAACAACTTTTAATAGCACACAAAATCCTATACCAACCTTCTAAAACACCAGCTCTTTATACCCTCTTGACTCCCTACATAAACCTGAAACAACTATGTAATCACTTATATTATAGTTCATGACTAACTAGAAAAGGCTAAATTAGAAAGAGATTAAGTTAGAGGTTAACTCTTAGCAATACAAAAGGAAGGTCAGAAATGTTAAAATGAATAATGTAATATTTACAAAGATAAGGGAAAATTTGTTAGTTGGAGAGTTGAGGTAGATGCAAAGGTCAAAGTGGTTAAGGAAGGTTTATGATAGAGTAAGGTGCAAACAGGTTAGTCTGGGTTGGTACAAGAGCAAAGCCAGAATTTATTAAAGTGTCTTAATAGTTGTTTCTTAAAGAGTGGAAGAGTGGACAAAGAAGAGATATCAGATGGAAGATTGTTCCATATTTTACCTACTGAGTTAGAGAAAAGGCAGTTGCCTGCAGAATTATTAGTTTTGGTAATATTAACAAGTAGTTTATCAGAGGAACGTAGTTGTTTCAGGTTTATGTAGGGAGTCAAGAGGTTACAAAGAGCTGGTGTTTTAGAAGGTTGGTATAGGATTTTGTGTGCTATTAAAAGTTGTTGAAAGATGAGCTTGTTAGGGAGTTCCAGCCAGTGTAGTTGTTTTAGGTTTAGACAGTGGTGGGTTCTGAATTGGGATGAGCTGGCAAATCTGGCAATATTATGATAAGATGTAGTAAGTTTCTTAAGGTTACTTTTAGATAGATTAGTGTAAATGGGGGAGGCATACAGAAGGGTAGAGATAAGGTGTGTTTGGGCTAAGGTTGTCCTAGCTTCAGGTGTGAGGAAGGGCTTTATTCTGTACAGGGATCCTATTTTCTTATTAACTGCTTTTATAGTACTGTTGATTTGAGTATCATAGTTAAGATTGTTATCGATAATAACACCGAGAAGTTTAGTTGTGGAATCAGGAGAGATAATTGTGTTGTCAGTTGCTGTAATACAGAAGTTTAATAAAGTTGATTTACGTGTAGGTGAAAAGAGTAATAATTTAGTTTTCTTAGGGTTAAGGAGTAGGCAGCGATTGGAGAACCACTGTTCAACAGTTGAGAAGGCTGTTTGAGTTTGAGTCTGGAGTTCAGTTTGAGAAGAAGCAGTGTAAATAATGGTGGAATCATCTGCATATTGTATGCAGGTGGTGTTGGGTATAGATGATTGGAGGTCGTTGATAAAGATGGAAAATAGGAGTGGGCCTAGGATAGACCCTTGTGGTACTCCTAAAGAAATAGGGAGGAGAGCAGATAGTGAGTTTTTCCAGAGAACAGCTTGCTGCCGGTTTTCTAGATAGGAAGAAAACCAGGTTATGGAAGAGGGATCCAGGGCCAGAGATTTTAGTGTGTGCAGAAGAAGTGAATGATTCACCATATCAAAGGCTTTTGATAGGTCTAAGAAAAGAGAAGATGTAAGTTTGTTGTTGTTGCGGTTGAAGTTTATGGTATTGGTAAAGGAGAGTAAAGCTGTGGTGGTACTGTGGGCAGGTCTGAAACCATGTTGAGTGTCAGCTAGAAGGTTGTTATGGAGGAGATGGTTGAGTAGTTGTTTATGTATACATTTCTCCATGATTTTGGCTAAGGGGGATAGAAGTGCTATGGGACGATAGTTGGAGAAGTCATAAGATTTGCCTCCTTTATGTAGGGGTATTATAAGAGATATCTTCCAGACTGTTGGAAAAATACCTTCTTTTATTGATCTGTTTATCAGGATAGAGACAGGGTAAGCAATGGATTTTGCTGCTAGTTGCAAGAATTCAGCAGGAAGCTTGTCTGCAGAAGGGGTAGTAGGTTTTAGTTTATGGAAAAGAGATTGTATAAAGGAGGTAGATACAGGTTGTAGGTTAAAGGGAGGGATAGTGTTTATTAAGGTATGTGGAGGTAGTTTAGAAGTATCTGGAGATAGTTGGTTGGCTAGAGTTTGTATAGAATTGGTGAAGAAGGAATTAAAGTTATTGGCTGTTAGTGTGGGGTTATCTGGGTCGGAATCCTGTGGGTTGGGGTAATTATTTTGCCTGGGGTCAGCAGATTATTAATACATGACCAGAATGTTTTGGTTCATTTTTTGTAGTATTTTGAAGTTGAACGTAGTATTTCTTTTTGTCTGATAGGATTGCTTTTTTAGTACTGTTTCTTAGTTCTCTAAAGTTTTGGTGGTCATTTGGACTTTTGGAGGTACGCCATTTATGCCAAGATTTGTTTCTTAGGGCTATTTTATGCTTAGTATTTGTGGTTAGCCAGGGAGCAGTTTTAGTTTTAGTTCTAATGGTGCGACTTGGGGCGTGCTGATTAAGTATAGCTAGGAATGTAGAATTGAAGTGGTCTACTGCTTTGTTGAGTGGGAGATATTTTAGTGGGGCCCAATGACATTGTGAAAGTTCAGCTTGAAAGTGATCAGGGTTAAATTGCTTTTTTGAGTGTAGAGTTTGGAAAGTGGTGGGTAGGGTTAGGTTTGTTTTGCATCTAATGATATAGGTTAGTGCGTGGTCACTAAGGTCATCTGGAAGGATGTGAGATTGGTAGGTTTGCAAGGGGGTATTTGTAAGAATCCAGTCTAGGGTGGTATACTTATTGTTTGCTTTATTAATTCTAGTGGGACCATCGATAAGTTGTTTGAAGCCATAGAGGTTAATGTGGGAAGTAGGGTTATCATTGTTACAGGAATTCCAATCTATGTTGAAGTCCCCTAGGATTAGTGTTTCTTGTGGGAGTTTGATAGAAAGTTGGTAAAGTATATCTTCAAGGGTATTGATGTTATTTCCAAGGGGGAGATAAGTACAAATGATGTTTATTGCTTTAGTGTTATTGATTTGTATTTTGGAGCTAATAACTTCTGCATTTGTGTTTTGGGTAAGAGTCAGGTCTAGAGGATTAAGTTTAAGTTTTGCTTTGTACAGAATGGCTACCCCACCTCCTTTCTTGGTAGTGCGATCAAGTCTAATCATGTTATAACCGGGTGGGGTAATTTCGATGTCTTTAATGGAAGGTTTTAACCAAGTTTCTGATAGGCATAAAATGTCAAACTGTTGAGTTTCAAGGAGGGCATGGAGTTGACTGATTTTGTTGCAGATACTACGTATATTAAGATGGGCTATGGAAAGGGAATTAGAAGGGTTAGAGTACAAGAGAGATAATGGTTTAGGTTGGTTTTGTTTGACGTTGGTTGTAGTAAGATGTGGGCCAGGATTAGGGTGAATATCACCATCCTGTAGTAAGTGGAAAAGAGTAAGAAATATATGTTGTTTAAGATTATAGTGACAAAGATATGTCTTTTTGGTTAGAGTCTTTATAAATTTGCAATGTACTAGCCTGTGGTATTTGGCTAGAAGGTATATGGACTGAGAGGGTGAGAGTATATTGGATGCAGATAAAGGTATTGCATGTGTAGAGGTGCTTTTAGAGGGCAGTGAGGGAGAGATATTCTTGGAGAATTTGTAAGAAGTTATGATATAAGTAGATAAAAGAGATGATAATAATAGTATAGAGATCAGTAATCGCAGTAAAGGATGGATGGATAATATGGGCATTGTGAACTAGGTGGTTGTTTGTAGTGATGTAGGATATAGTGTGATGAGGTAATGTTGGATGATAGTAATTAGATAGGGTGGGGCTGGAGGTAGGGATGTAATGAGATAGGTATAGTGTTTAAGAAAGGGGAGGGTGTGTAGGTATGAGAGTGGTAACTGTGATGTATTTAGGGAGTAGTGTGGAGCTGTGATTGGAGAGGAGGTAAATAGGGGTGTGGCAATATTCCAGATAAATGTAGGACCCCTGGGGGTGGGTGAGAATTGGGGGTAGGGAGGGGAGCGGAGTGAGCCCGCAGGGCGAACGGAGCGGGAAGAGAAGAGCCAAAGGAGAAGAGGACCAGGAGAAAAACTATCAGTAAGTACTCAGAATGAAGATAAGTAAGGCAAAGGGATATAAGTAACTTTGTTGTCAAGAGGTAGGAGCGAGTAGAAGCTCAGAGCTACAGAGAAGGGTAGAAAGAGGTAGTGGAGCAGAAAGGGGCAAACAGTAAGATAGGGTAAGAAAAAGAGAGGTTGCTAGGTATGAGCAGTTTACAAAAGAAAAGAAAAGAGAGCCCCTAGTAGATGGGGGCCACTTAAAAGCCACAGCAGGTACTTCTATCAAGCGTGAGGCAAGCTGCTACGGATATTACAGGGAATGTATGATAAGTAGATAGAGAGGAGGAGAGGGGAGGTTTGGATTGCAGGCTGCTGGCTGAGCTGACTTGATACTATCGGGTCCCATAGAAGCTGTGTTCTTTGCCTTGGATAGGGCCTTTAACACTTGATCTGTGGAGATGTGAGGTTGTGGGACAAGTATTGGGGATGTCGAATGGGCCTTTGGAGGGGGGCAGGGGAGTGAAGTCTGCACTGAACATATCTGCTAGCAAGGTTGGCTAAGTCAACAGCATCAGTATATGTGGTACCATTAAGAACTAATTAAGATCTCACCTGGACTTTGCCATGGAGGGTGCTGACATAATTGGAAAAGGCTTTGTGGTTACCCTTTGTTTTGGAGGTTAGATCTGATTCATAATTGGCTTTGGAGGTTTTCACTAGTGATCTAATTTGCTTGTTGAGGCTAAGGAGGGAGTTTTTTCAATTGGGAATTTGTGCCTTTTTACCCTTGCACAACAGTTTCTTCCATTTGTTGTAAACCCTATTGATAGAGGATGTCCACCATAAAGATTTGTGTTTCCTTGAAGAGCAGGTTTTAGTTCTTTTGGGTATGGCTGAGTACATGCAGTTGTATGGGTGCTTATATACTGCACTAGCATACTGTTCAGCATAGTTGCCTGCATCCTCTGAGGGGGGGGTGGTCTGAAGCTCCTGACACCCTCCCTTAGAAGGTTGTAGTCAGCTTTTGAGAAGTTTTTTATCCTGGCTATGGCTGGGGGGGGGGGTAGAAACTTCAAATGAGACAGACCAATGGTCTGATCTCACCAGGGAAGAACTTACTATGGGGGTGGTGCAGCCATTGCCCATGTTAGTGAGAAGCAAGTCTAGAAAGTTATCTCCTCTTGTGGGGGGATGAGACAAGCTGGTCTAGTGTGTTAGAAATGATGAAGTCAAGGAATCGTTGGGTGAGTGCATCAGAAAAGGAATAGTTAACCCAGTCTATGGTGGGGTAGTTGAAGTCAACAAGGATCAGGGTGTTAGGGGGTACCTTGATGGAGTCATGTAGGTCCAGGTGGGAGGAGTGGGTGTCCTGAGTCATTGAGGAGGTCTATAGCTGACTATAACTTGGATGGGTGCCTTGCCAACTGTCAATTACACCTGGTGTAGTTCTAGTGCATCATGCTGGCAAACCAGTACAGATGACTGCTTCTCTTTAATGAAAATAGAGACATTCCTCATTAATAGAATTTCAGATGCCCACTCTTTAATTTATCCTATAGTCTTCCTATGAGCTGTGCAAACAATGTTAGGGGATTCAGATCTGGAATTCTCTCAAATCGTGCAGGCTTTTGTTATGTCAAGTAAATGTGGTTTGTAGCAGCAGAACTCTGCTTTGATTTCAGACAACTTGATCCTCATACAGAACAAGTTATTTAGAGCCTTCCTTCTAGTGAACCATAAGGGACTGAAACAGCAGAAGTGCAGATAATTTTGTATTGTAAAAGGTGAGCCAGAATACATATCATGAGAAGCCTTGTGTATGGAAAACAGTAATCAACATGTGCATAGCTTTGTTTTTGGAAATCAGCAAAAAAGAGCAGATTCATTTTCTGTTAGTACCAACATTTCCTCAGTGGAAAGTGCTAATAATTTGCTATAGAGTTAGGAAGAGCATTATTGTTTTTGAAAGGGCATCACTGGTAGCAATCCAGTTGATTGAGCTAATGCAATTGGAGCGAATGTGAGTTCACTCGAGAAATTATGCTGAAATAAGTTTGTAGACAGTAGAGTTTTTCCTTTTTTCCACTGTTGTGTGAACTTTGAGAAGGTATATATAAGTTAAGGAGGTGTGGACGATGTCCCCCCACCTGGGGGTGCAGGGATGCTTTTCCCCTGCAAAAAATAATTCTCTCCAATGTTCAATAAAAGTTATTTTGGCATAATTTCCAAATTGCATTTGATTAATCAACATGCTTCCTACTGGGAAAACCGTTGTGTGATGTTATAAGAGTGTGGCATAGGCACTGCAATAAAAACAACTAGTGTGCTTCTAATGAGTTTATTTGTAATTTCTAAGTGTTTTTGCTGTGCTTTATTGCAATAATGTCTCCCATGTAAAGATGCAAGAAATATTGAAAGTGTGTAATTAATCTCGTCAGAAGTAAGATATGAGTAAAAACTACAGTGCATATAGCATAATAGGTTTATATCAACAGGTTGGTAATGCATAACATGGGGACATTAAATAACAGGAGGGGAATTAAATAAGGAATATATTTATACAAAGAGAAATCATCTAAACAAACAGACAAATGGTGTATCGCTAATCAAAACTGAAGTAGATAAAAGATAAATAATACACAAACGTGGCTGAAACTCACAAATAATTAATTTTTAATAAATGATTAGTGCTTTTATGACCTAAATGGTCACTTCCTGAGATGTGAAAGCACTAACCATTTACCAAAAGTCAATTCTTTTTAAAGTTTCAGCCGTGTGTTAGTGTATTAATTATTTTTATCTTCTAAGGAAAACATTTATGAAGAAGGGAATGGCAATAACAGAAATAGATGTGCTCTGAATATGTTTCTAACAGATTACTAGAGAAAGTTAAAATGATGATAATTCCTAAATAGGATCTAGCTAATCTAAATAATCAGTGGGTGGAGTTTAGAAACAGTTTTCTTATTTAGAGTAAAACTCTACTGCAAACTAGAATATATATATATATATATATATATATATATATATATATATATATATGGTTCTACCTGAGATAGTCGACACTCCAGAACACCGACAAGCGAATCGCGAGCGCCAGAAGATCGACAATGCAGAAGACTGACGCGATGGATTAAAACACCGACGCCGAGGATGCCAATATGGGAAAAGGCTGTGTAAGTATGCGGTAGTGACGGACGTTAGGGTGAGTAAAGGTAGTGGATATTGATATTGATGGTCTGTGAGGGGGGTGGGTTAAGTGAGTTAGGGTCAGTGCGCGGGTTAGGTAAGTTTGTGGTAGTGATAGTCTTTGGGTTAGGGGAGCGTTAAGTGAGTTAGGGTTAGGGCGCTGGTTAGGTAAGTGTGCGGTAGTGATAGTGTTTGGGTTAGGGGCGGGTTAAGTGAGTTAGGGAGTGGGTTAGGTAAGTGTGCGGTAGTGATAGTCTTTGGGTTAGGGGCGGGTTAAGTGAGTTAGGGTTAGGGCGCAGGTTAGCTGAGTATGCGATAGTGACGGACCTTAGGGTTAGGGTTGTAGATAGTTGTGTATGTGAGGTTTAGTGTGGGTTTGTAGGGATTTTGGTGTGCTTGTGCTGTGTGTGTGGTTTTTGGACAGGGGATGTGTTTTGTTTGTTGATTGTTGTTATTGTGGTGTGTGCAGTGTATGCGGTTTCGTGTTTGTGTACCGTCGGTTATTTCGTTGTCGGGCATGTGAGGTTTCGTGTTTCTGCACTGTCGATTATGTGGTGTCGGTGATTGCGTTGTCGGTGTTCTGGGGTATCGATTATGTCAGGTAGAACCATATATATATATATATATATATTTTGGCGATATTGTAGTTTACTGGCTCACCAAATACGCAGTAGCAAGCACCGCCCAAACCTTGCCCGAGGCGTTTTAAGTCACTGTAAAATATTGAATATTCAACCATACTGCCTGGAACTTTAATGAATATGTATCATATATTGCAATGAATGAGTTTATTGTATACAAGTGAGTAACAGTAAAATACACCGTATTTGCTATTTGTCATGCAATAAATGATATATATGTATATATGTTTGCACACAGAATACTTGCATATGATTGGTAGCAGCTTTGATAACAGGAATCAAGAACTTTTTAAGACCCCAAATGAGGTACGTTCTTTGGTTGACAGCTTTGATATGCATGTATGCTGGGCAACTGTTACAACAAAATTGGTGAAAATTCCATTTACAGTTAGATCAGTTTCTGTTTTTGGACAGCTTTTACTTGTATTAAGAAAGTATTACATTTTGCTTTTAATGATCATGACAGTATCGAGTTAAGTAAACAATTTTACTGGCTGAAGTAGTTGATTAATCTGCTGGCTTGTTTACTTACTTTTCTTGTTTTCCTGAAGACCTTGTTCACCTTTCCTATAACCTGTTTTGCAGTACTATAGCCTGTGATGCACAGAATCTTGTATTTTTTTTATTAATGTGGGTGGTTCCTTATTACTTGGTGCCAAGTCAAACAGCATTTTTGACAGATGCACAGATAGAAGTATTAACAGCAGAAAGTTTCTTAGCACATAGATGTCATTTTCAGTATTTAAAGGGTATAAAGAGACTGAGCTAAAATGATTTCTAATGAGTGAGTTAATGTGTTGTATTAAAGGTCTGAAATATAGCCTCTTAGCATAAAACTTATCTTTTTTTAGTTTTTAGTACTCGTAGATAACTTAATTTGTTTGAGGTTCCTTTTTTCATTTACAGCTGGAATTGGTAGGTGCTCTGCCTCCTCGATTATACTGAAGAACCATCATCTGTGTTGCGGCAATTTTCTGGCCTTCATATTTTTATCAGATTGATTTTGGTGGTGTTTAGTGCCATTTCTGGAGATTTAAGCTTGGCAGAGAGTATTGTCTCATTTCAGGTTATAGTCCAGTTTGCTTGTACCCTAACAGTTGGATTTCAATAAGTTTTGAGGTAGAAATTTTATGTGGTCAGAGTAATATTTTGTTCTCCTTCTCCCCTTTTAATGACTTGGACTTAACTGATTCTGAAACTTAAACGTGTTTTTATTGTGTTTCTAAACAACTGCAATTACAAAGTGATTATGCCACATTACATTTCTTTTAAAGGCTTTCCGGAGTCAGAGCCATGGTTCATTCATTATATGCATGATGTCACTGGCTAATATGAATGGCATGCCAATCATGCCTCATTTCATATGCAGGTTCGTTCAGCAATCATCTCCACCACACTCACTCCTGCATGAAACTGAGGGTGAGCCAGTAAAATACAATATCGCCTATATTTTTACACTATCCTTATTTTTTAAGCTATTTTAGCACCTCAAAATCACTAACTGCTTCTTACATAATTTTAATGTTTTCTGCAAAATAGCTGCTAATGAGGCTTGATATATCAATGTGATCTTGTTGTTCTTCAAGCCTTTCTCTTTCCCACAATCCATTTCAAGTTTGCTTTATATGAGTCATGCTAGACATAAGGAAGTAGTGGTGTATTCCCATGCTAGTTACATGCAATAGGATTAGTGCCAGTCACTGTCATCTTATATACCTTCTGTAACAGGACTATTTACTTTATTTCTTTAATGGCCCTCATTTGTATGTCTTTCAGGGCTTGTTTACAGAATACTAAGGAGTTCTACAGCTGCAACCATAAAAGTAGCTAAACTGCAGGCCTTTGTTCAAAGTATCTTTTTGTAGTTCAAGATAAATCGACTGTTCCCTATCCCACCCTTTCCCTCAGATGTCAAAACTGTCACTGCTCTAAGAGATCCTTGCAGTAACATATACAAGTGAAAGCTGCTGCTGGAAGGAAAAGATTTGAAAGTAATTCTGTTCCCTAGTGCCTTAAGTGGAAAGACTGCTATTTTCATTCATTAACTTGTGTATATGTGTATATATATATATATATATATATATATATATATATATATATAATTTATTTTTTTATTTTATTTTACATTTGTTGACCGGGCTAGTCTAACTGGATATATTTCCATTTTCAGTAGAGGCCCGGGGAGAAAAGCTCCAACATAGCACAAAATGTAATATACAATTGTATAACAAATAAAGTAAGAGGTATTTAGAATAAAAAGAAGGATTTTCAAAAGTACAATACTAGGCAGATGAGTATAAAGTAATATAACAGTCATGTGATTGTTTGATAAGAGAGATACACTAAAGTTCATTGTTAGTTAACATTGTGGTTATATAAGTTTTACAATGACCAGTTTTAGCATACAGTGGGGTATGTAGAGTATGATTGTGTATCCATAGGCAGTAAGAAGATAAAAACTAGGAAAGGTGGTAGATTAATCAGGGTTAGTGCAGGAACAGAACCAGTGTGATTTTAGGTGAATTTTGAGTTTTTGCTTAAAGAGTGACAGTGAAGGTAGTAGAGTTAGATTGGTAGGTAGAAGGTTCCAGTGTTTCCCAGCAGTATTGGAGAATAGGCTGTCGCCTGACAAGTTATTGGATTTACTTATGCTAGCAAGTAGTTTACTTGAAGAGCATAGGGAATTCAGATTATTATAAGGGGTAATGAGGTTAGCAAGTATTGGAATATTATTTGGTTAGTAAAATATTTTATGAGCAATGGTGAGTTGGGAAAAAGCGCGTTAGGGAGTTCAAGCCAGTCTAGCTGCTTTAGATTCAGACAGTGGTGTGTTCGAAATGCATTGCCAGTGGCAAATCTGGCAATATTGTTATAGGAGTTTGATAGTTTGAAAAGATTATTTTTTTTTAGATTAGTATAAATAGGAGAAGCATAGAGAAGAGCTGAGATTAAGTGAGAGTGGGCAATGGTGGTTCTAGCTATATGAGTTAAGAAGGGGTTGATTCTATATAAGGAGCCCATTTTTCTGTTCACTGTTTGAATGGTGTTATTTATGTGGTTATCGAAGTTAAGATTGTTGTCAATTGTGACTCCTAATAGTTTGGCAGTAGGATCGGGAAAGATGAGGGTACCATTGTTAGATTTAATGGAGAAGTCAATAGGAGAGGACCTATTGGTAGGTGTAAAGAGTAGAAGCTTGTTTTTTTTAGCATTCAAAAGGAGGCAGCATTTCAGGAACCAGTCTTCTACTGAGTAAAATACTTATTAATGCATTCAGCTTTCCCTTTTCTAATGTTTTAATGAAAGGGCACATAGCATACATAAGCTAAAGTAAATTCAGCTGTTTATCATGGTTGCTGTCCATTGTTACATTTCCTTTGTTGCCTAGAAAAGGCACATGCATACCACTTGTGTAAGGACTGACTCAAAGTCACTGGAATATGCTTCTTCCCAAGGATCTGTGTACCAGATATGCATCCTACTCTGGAAGGATATCACAAGAAAGCATAAAAAACTTATTTTATCAGAGCACCTTGTTGATATGGTTGCCACCTGTCCCACTTCCTAAAAAGAAGTAGTGATTTTAGCAGCTTTGTCCCATTGAGATGGGAGGGAATGAAAATGGTAACTGTACTGATACTTTACAAGAATTACAAGAAAAAAATATGTTCTGACTTTTCTCTAAAATCCACAGACATAGTTGATACTACATTTAAGTAATATTAAAATGCAAAGTAGTATAAAAAACAAACATTTTATGTTTAAAGCTTAGCATTTCAATACTGTGATGCTGCTTATGTAAATTTATCAAAAGAGGCAATAACTACATTTGAACCACTGACTGATCTAATTATCCTATTTTCCTATGAAAGACATGGCTACATTGGAAGCAGCTGTAAATCAGTGTAAGTTCTCTTTCTCTCTGCAATAAAGACAGTGGAAAACAGTTTCACATCTCTTTGCATTTTTATATCAGCTGCTGAGTTCCTGACATCAGTAGGAGTAATTACTCATATAACATTGTCTGCAGTACCCAACAGGATAAACTACAGTTTTTTTTGTGTTTCTGGTATGTCATGCAGGTGTAGACTAATTCCTCTGCAAATTATGTGAGAAGTTGAGCTTAAAAAGGTGGGTGGTCTTTTCCCTTCCTATGATTCTAAGGCAAGGAAATGAAAGTGTTATAAAGTACAAGCAGGTTTCTGGTACCTACATAATACTGGAAGCATATTGTAGGGAGAAAAGACATCTAAGAGTTGTTAAACTGTTAGAGAATGTAAAGTTTTCCTTTAAGGTATTCACCAACATTTCACTTCAGCTACAAGATGATTTTTGGATTTTCTACATTACTTTTTGATTTTGGTATTATTATATTGCAGTCTGTTTTATTTTAAATTTTATTTGAATGCAAATTTTATTTCTTGAAGTTATTAAAGTTGTTGGCTAGGGTCAGTTAGGAACCATTCATTTTGCATTCATTGAATGAATAGGAATTAAATCTAGCTAATTACTCGGAAAAATGAGAAACTGTTTTCTTCTTTAAGGTGTTCACCTTCATTTCTCTTTAGGTACAAGGGCTCTGATTTTAAAACTGCTATTTGACTGCATTGAGTTTTGGAATTCGTTCCCAACCAGCTGCCCAGCTCTTGTTGTGTTTTTAAAATTGGTGCCTTTTTAGCTGCCCCCGTACTGTAAATTAGAGTCTGCAAACCCCTCACTGTGTTATTTCTAATGGATACTGACAGCTCAATTTGGTAAGGCACTCCTATTGGACTTTTAAAGCTCAAGTTAGCCTCTGATTCATATAATCCCATTTCAGCTAGTGCATACTGCAAAATTTAGTGTTAATCTGAATTTTGTATTGCATTTTTTCCTTCTTTTAATCAAAAGTCAACTGTTTGCATTTTTAGCTTGGTCTGGGACCTTAGTCTTGTAGTACCCCTCATAGTAGTGGGAGAATTCTGAGTTGCTATGGGATCTGAGCCTCATTTATTTTATTTCTACTGCTTTTTACTGTTTGCAAAAAAAAAAAAAAACTCACAATAAAACACTTGAAGCATCTTTCCAGCTTTCAAGTGTTTTACTGTGTGCTTTCTACTGTTTGTATTTTACTTGGTCTGGAGACCTTAGTCCTGTAGTATAATTCACAACAGTGAGATAATTTTGAATTGCTGCAAGATCTGAGCCTCATTTATTACATTTCTACTACTTTTTACTGTTTGCATTTTACTTCATCTGGGCATCTTAGTCTTGTAGTATAACTCACAATAGTGAGATAATTGTGAATTTCTGCAGGATCTGAACCTCACTTATTACCTTTTTTTACTGATTTTTTTCTGTTTGCATTTTACTTAGTCTGGGAAACTTAGTCATGTTGCATCACTTACAATAGTGAGAGAACTGTGAATTGCTGTAGGGATTGAACCATATATATACACTTATACTGAATTTTTACTGTTTACTGATTGGACTCCTCACCATCTCCTCTCCAGCAGCCTTTGCCAAGCTGTGCAACAGTGGTTTGCAGTGCCCTATATAGAAGCAGGCACTTAGAGTTGTAATTTTCCATATAAAATTTTCTCTGCTATTTTCCCAAGTATCTAGCTGTGTGTAAGAGCAGCTAGTATGCACTCTGCATTACCACAAGGGTGTTGTTTTAGATCAATCCCACATCTGT
The DNA here is from genome assembly GCF_019279795.1 of Protopterus annectens. Taxonomy (NCBI): domain Eukaryota; kingdom Metazoa; phylum Chordata; order Ceratodontiformes; family Protopteridae; genus Protopterus; species Protopterus annectens. The sequence goes on along the minus strand of NC_056726.1, from coordinate 978,151,439 downwards.
CATCTCATCCCACAAACTGTAAACCCCAGTTGCACCACCTCTTATAGATCACAAAGAAAAGGCTCCACAGCCATGGATATGCACTTTCCTACTGTCTCCATAGCCAGGCTGGTGGAAATAGGCATCTTTAACTGCCAAACACCTTATTCTTAAGCAGACTGATACAGTATGCAAGTGATGTAATTACACTATGTCTTTGGAGGCTAAGCTTTTGCAAACAGACACTGATATCTCCAAACAGATTGCCAGTAACACACTCACTGTACCTACTATGGATCAGACGTGTAAACTCACTTAAGCTGAGGCTCTTAAATGCTATCTGCCCAAATCTCAAATGCCTCTCATATGCTGCCCTCGGCAACCTCACAAACAGACTACAAACACAACACTCCCAATGACAAATATAACCACATCTCACAATATCTCTACCTCTAAGCCCTTAAGACAAACTGCCACACAACCTAATATATTCATCATTAGAGACTGTGTTGTGAGACACACTGATGCCCCCCTCACTAGGCTGAGCAGGGAGACAGCCACAGTCAGTTGCCTATCAGGAGCAAGGATCCACCTGATCACACATGCACTCAGGACACTGAACCACAAGTACCAGTAGGACTTTTTCTTAATCCCTGTGGGTGTTAATGACCTGAAACATACCTCCCTAGACTATATGAAGAGAGACATTATAGACCTTTCAGATTATGTGTCCCAGGCAGGTATGAGCCTACCACTGAGAAACATTTTATCTTCTCCAAAGATGATAGAACAACATAAACAGATGACTGACTTCAACAATTAGCTTAGTTACAGGTGCCATTCTAAAGGGGGTTCAATATTTTTCAGATTGGGAGGAAATGACTGTCAGACCACTCTTCTTTGTCAGTGATGGTCTGCGCCCTTCTCCACTAGGCTTTTGGGTATTGGCCAAAATATTATTTATGCCTATAGTGCCTTTTTTAGGCAGTGCTAATCTGATAAATCTTCCAACAGAGTCAGTTTTAAAGAAGATAAACTAAAGGTGTTACTGCTCAATGCTAGGAGTCTCAACAAGATGCTCCACTCCCTGGGAGCACTCCTCACCCTGGAGAGTGTTGACATCTGTGCAATTATTGAGACATGGTTTAAAGCCATGGAAATCACCCCAGCACTATAATATTTTAATGCCTTCCACTCATTTAGGCCACCTACCACACAAGAAGGGACAAGAGATGAAGGTGTGTCAATCTGCATAAAAAGTAAGTATACCTCAAGATTGGTCAAACAAGATGACATGCTTGAGCAACTTCATGTCCAGCTATCCTTAAGTGAAGCCCAGTACCATATCACTGCAAGATATAAGTCCCCATCTATGACCCAGGATAATACCACCACATACTTGAATGTACTGGAGTCATTCATAATTCAGCCCAACACCATATTCTTGGGTGATTTCAATTATCCCATCATAACCTCGGATGCATACACAACCACTAACATGCAGGCTCAAAGATTCTTCAATTTTGTCAAGGCAAACATTCTGGAACAGCTAGTCTATGCACCTACTGGGGGGGAGGGGCAAATATCCAGGATGTAGAACTCATAAATATGAGGAAACATTCCACCTCCCCTTGAGTAATGTCCTCACTGGTCAGATGTGATCACAAAGTGATAATGCTTGAAATAAATATAAAGGCTGAACTCCCAGCAAACCCCAGAACATTTAAGAACTTTTTCAAGCTTAAATACATCCTACTAAGTGAAGGTCTAGTTAAATTCCAAGCCCCAAACTCAGACAACATGGTGGCCAATAAGAAAGAGCTTACTGAAATCCTGTATAAGCCTTTAAATAACTGCATAGAAACAGCAGTACCAAAAACTCCAAATACAAGCCCACTTGGTGGAACTTCAGTAAAACAGGTTGTACAACAAAAGAAAGGAAATTCTGTCCAAAAATAGGAAGGGCTATACCCAAAAGAAAAAAAAACTCCATCATCAGACTCAACAAATAACTCAGGACTAATCAAGTCCATTAAAGGCAACTTTGAGGCAAAGGTATCCTTCCAGACTAAGGATAACCATAAGGTATTTTTCAGTCATGTACACAACCTTAAAGGGCACTCCCAACGTTGTGTTGAACTAATAGTAAATGAGACTTCCTTTACTAAACCGAGTGATATAGCAAATTTGCTGGCTGATAAATTTAAACCCAGTTCTACTGACCCTATGAGCTCTAGCTTCCCCCAATATATGCCCTCTACCATTTCTCTCCAGCTATCACTAAAGAACAGGTCCTCAATGCACTCTGCAGAGCTAAAAACACTGCATCAGTGGGTCCTGATATTATCCCAGGATGCCTCCTAAATACCTTGAAACATGACCTGTTAGTCCAACAGACCCAGGGAGCTAAAGACCCATAAGTTTGACTAGTCTTATATACAAGATCATAGAAATAATTATTGGGGACCTGATCAAAAAGACATAGAAAATCTTCATACACTGGACCTGTCCCAGTTTGGTTTTGTCAAGAGCAGGCCATGCTACTAAATGTAGTGGATTTATTCCAGAAGGTCACTGGAGCTATGATGGGGACAAAATGGTACATACTGCCTACCTTGACTTGGAAAATGGATTTGGCCCAATAGCTCACTTGGGTATTATAGACAAACTTTCAAATTTAGGCAAAAATCCATGTGTCACCAAATGGATAGCCAAATGGCCTACAGATAGGACACATAAACTTAGGTTGGGGGAATCCACATTCACTAACAAGGCTGTTATTACTGAGGTCCCACAGGGCTTGGTATTGGGATCTCTCCTGTTAGAATATACTTCTCTGTTGATGACTGCAAGATAGGTGTTGTCTTGCTCCTCGACTGGCCCAGAAATCAAGGAGCCTCAATTCTCACCATTAACACCAGTGAGGGATGTGCACATTGGGAAGATGAACAGTATGCACACAGTTGAGTACAATTTCCCTTAAGAACACACAGAGATTACAGTCAGTCTGGGGATGGTTTCTCCCTCTCCCTCTCTCTCTCCAGATCCCCATTAAGACTCCCCACTGGCACAGCTATAGGGTTAAGTTCTCAGTTGAGTGGTCAAACCAAAACTTCCAGCACCCTGTCTGTCCAACCAGTGCTTCGTGTCCCTTCCCAAGTAGCTGACACACACACTTTGAGATTTGATTTAAATACAAACATACAGACACTCCTGTTGAAGGCTGCCACAGGTTCTTCAGCTATGCCCCCTTCTGCCCAGACTATACGGTAGTACCACCTGCCACCAACCACCCTTATCAGCTACTACAAAGGCCTTTACCAAAGGGTGTCCAATTCTACTGTGCAATATTGCTATTATTCAAATGGTAAGTGTGACTAAGACTTGAAGGATATTTAGGAGTGGCTTATACAGTATCACCAAATACATGCAAGTACTCTAAGAGCTGATATGTCTCTACACAAACCAGCCACAATTAAAAGGTTTAAATATATTTAATAATAAATAATAAAAGCAAAGGACAATGCTCATTAACTCAACATAGTAACAATAGAGTTCAGAATCACAGAAAGTATTTTAAAACAACATTGCAGAACAGTCTCACATAAATACAGAAAACATCTACACTAATCTTGCTATATTCCTATCTATCTCTAAGAGAAATTGTGTTCTAAATAACTTACAGAGCAAGGCAAAGTGCTGGTGATGTTGTCGGATCCAAAACAAAATACAAAATGCACTGACTTTCTTTCTGAGATAGTTCTTAAATTAAGAATACACATTCCTGTTGAATCATCTCAGATTACATCATTCTTATCACCTCTGCCTAAGTTTCTCAGGCTAGAAGGAACTTCAATTTTAACATGTCTCTGTTAAAAGTACTTATCTCTCAGAAGCTGGCAATTCTCTTTTAGAAGCTTACTTGAAACTGAAAGTTTTAAAACAATTACCTTGGATACCTGTAATTACCTCTGTTTCCAGACAATAGAAAGAAGCCCCTTGCCTAGACATCCTGTCTCTTAGCTGAGATAAACTAACTTTATAACACATCATAAAGCTCTTTACTTATCAACTTCTTTTCTTAGAGTTTTGCAAACTAACTCTGTATGTCCCAATTTCTACTATGAAAACATACATTTGCATTGGCATACAGTTTATACACATTTCTGCTCTTTTCAGCAGGGTGCACTGTGGTTACAGTCCTGAAGCTCAGTACAGAACATATAGTTTTCTTACATTTTTAAGGCAAGCATACAAATCATATTACTATTCATAAATGACATAGAATTATTTACAAAATTCTGTATAGCTGGGCTGGCACTGTCACATTTCGATATAACTTATATTAATATTTTTAACTGACATATAATTATTTACATAATTCCAGCTAGCTGGGCTGGCAGCATCTCAGTTTATCACAGGTGCAATAACTGAATCACCCCAAAGATGTAGACATCCTCCAAAAAGGTATAACACAGACAAATAACTGGTGACAGAACCATGGCCTAAAACTCAGTGCAACAAATGCATAATCATAATCTTTGGGAAGGTGACTACCCCTGCAAATTAACTGATGACAGAATCATGGCCTAAAACACAGTGCAAAAAATGCATAATCATATCCTTTGGGAAGATGGCCACTCGTGCAAATTACATCATTGATAACACTCTCCTGAGAGTAGGCCCAGTGGTAAGGGACTTGGAAAGTCAGGTTGATAGTAATCTGAACATCAATGGCCATGTATCCATGGTAGTGAGAAAATCCTTCACTGTGATGGAACTTAAAAGTAAGGGTATAGCACCCAGAACTAAGGAGATCATAGCCTCACTGTTCTCATCCAATATTACACCAATACCTGAGTATAATGTACCCTTCATTATGTTCTCATCCCTTATTACACCAATACCTGAGTATAATGTACCCTTCATCATGTACCTGACTAGGCATTTCCAACAGTTGGAGTGGCACAGAGGTCCCTCGCTAAAAGAATACAGGGTGTAAATAACATGTCTTAATGTGGACTGCCTCAAAGCCTTGTCCTTCTACTCAGTCTCCTACAGACTACTGAGGGGTAATCTATGCCTAACCCATAAGACATTCTCTGATCCAGCCTGATGGATCTGATACACATTTGTAAAACATACATCACTAGAATTACCCAATCTAAGGATCTAAACCTAATCTGTGACATAAACAAAACATTTTGGAAGAACAGATATATGTCTCAGAGATTACCCCCCAGTCATGTGAAACAGATATCTTCCCTAAGTCTATTTAAATGCAAGTTAGATCAATAGATGAGAAATTGCAAATTTACCCCTGGCTTGTTGCCTATGGCCCTCAGGGACAGGACAGTTTGTAGATGTCCTAAGGCACAGGAGTATATCAAATCCATTCTAGCTTGTGGGCAATGATAATTGGGAGAATTGGGGCATGAATGGCTAGGTTTAAAAAGGCTCTAGGGCCATTAATCTAGTAATCTTCTACGCTCTTATGACAAGGAAAGGGAGGAGTTGCAACAATAAAGTCAGAGAGAGAATATTTCAAATGCAGATGCTGGCAGTGGAAAGGGAAAGAGTGCAATTATTGTGTACAGATGATGTGAAGAAGGGGAGGAAGGCTTGAGGTATCATGCAAGTGACAATGAGTGTGCAGTAAAAAAAAATTAGAATGGGGAGATAGAACCAACAAGGTAAAGCAGCAACACTTAAAGGAAAAGGATCATGGCACAGACAAAGAAAAAGAATAGGCAGCAAGAGTCCGCAGGTCACATGATGTGGCATTAATGGTGTAATCATTCGCTTATAATAATGGGAGATAGTAGTATCAACAGATTCAGATAGCACAACAATGTGCTTCAGTGAGAGGAATACAGAATGTAATAGAGGATACTGTAAAATGAGAGGAATGCAATTATTAACACAGTCCCATATAGGACGCATTGTAAAGGAGACAAAAGAGTATAAAAAATTCAGAGTGTGCAAAAGGAAATACCAGAGTGTTTTAGAAGATCCAGACTCATGTATGAAAGCATACAAGAAAATGGGAGAACAGTGGCATGGTTATTGTTAACATATAGCAACTAGGCATGACACATTTACATTGCCCTTTGTGATTGGCTCCTTTATTTATCAAATAGTCTTGTCAAGTCTGCCCTGAGTTGTGGGAAGCTGTGCCCTTCATGCTCCTCTGACTAATATAACCATCTTCCAAGGTGGCATCATTTCTGGGTAAGGGGAGCTACATTAGGTAAGTCCTAATCTTGATGTTTTAAACAACACAGTTACTAATTATGCTGCTGTACAGACAGTCCCCCTGGTCACCATAAGTGACCATTACCACAGAATTAACAGTACAGCAGTTCCATGTACTGTACCATCAGATTTTGCCATATATATCATTCCATGTAATAAGCAGAAACCACCATCACTGTGGAGGCCTTTCACCAAGGGCTCAGTTTACTTAAGGCCGGCCCTGACGCTAACTATATTTATTCATTACTACGTCTTCCTAACAACTGTCCCATCCACCATGGTATAAAAACCCTTCTTTCCTAATCCTGCTAAATTGATTTTTGAAAGTCATTGCTATGACTTTTCTGTTTCAAGCAGCATAATTGAAATTAAACCAAATAGCAGATGACTATAACCTTTTCTCATTGAATTTATACTATTGCTCTACATGAATCTAAATAAAAGCTGCTCTCTTGAAATATTATTGTTGTACGAAGGTGTACAATACTGGATGTGATTCAGAAAGGATCACTTTGATGTGGAAGTGTTATATTTCAGAAAGATTCTGCATGGCAGTAAGCACTTCTTATTCTTAGACTGCTCCGAAATTGAAGTTTTCACCTCACAAGGGGAGTTGGAGCAGACAGTGACTTCACTAGGGAAGCCACATACTAATGCAGCAGTCTGGGGAAATATGTAACACTAAATCGCCATGTACTCTGCCTAGGAATAGTTTATGACTCTATATTTCATTATCAAGTAAATATGTATGCAAGGATAAAAGGATAAAAAAGTAAATGTCATCAAAATATGGCATTAAGCCATTCACTCCAATGGGTGCACCCATGGTGCAGAAAAGTACAGAAGAACCATGGAGGTGGCGGAATCTCAGTGTGTACATGTTTGTGCAAGCCTGTAGGGGCATGAATGATGCTTAATGCATATGTGTGTGTGTGTGTGTGTGTGTGTGTGTGTGTGTGTGTGTGTGTATGTGTGTGCGTGTGTGATTGTATGTGTGTGTGTGTGGTTTCTGCAGCATATGTGTGACTGTGTGGTGTGTGTGATTGTGTGTGTGTGTGTGTGTGTGTGTGTGTGTGTGTGTGTGTGTGTGTGTGTGTGTGTGTGTATGTGTGTATGTGTGTGTGTGTGTGTGTGGTTTCTGCAGCATATGTGTGATTGTGTGTGTGTGTGTGTGTGTGTGTGTGTGTGTGTGTGTGTGTGTGTGTGTGTGTGTATGTGTGTATGTGTGTGTGGTTTCTGCAGCATATGTGTGACTGTATGAGTGAGTGTTTCTATCAATATGAGCTTGTGTGTGTGGACTTGTTTCTGGACGAGTGAATGTCTGTGTGTCTATGTGTGGGAGTACATTTAATAATGTGACATGGGCTCCTAGGGAAGACACTAGTGCAGCCTGTTGTGGCAGAACAGAGTTCAGTTCAGAGACATGGTAACATCCTGCTAATGAGGTGCATCTCAGTGTGGATTTACCATGTCTCTGAATCATGCTAATTAACCAACCCTTCTTGGGCAATTAGGGCAGGTGAAGAAGAATTCTCTGAATACTACAGATTGTATACATAATAATGTAACTGCTAAGATGTTATACTGTTGTTAAATTGTATTGTAGTCCATGCTTGACTTTTTATCTTTGGAAATATTGGAGTTTGTCTCCATGGGCCACTGATGAAAATAGACATTTTGAAATAAACTCAGTCAACTTACCTTGGACATCAAAGGAAATAAATAAAAATAAATTAATAAATACCATAGGTAGGAAGCGTGACGCAGCAGTTGCAAAACATCATCAGCTTACATAGACATTTTCCATCAGTTGCTGTGTGCATATTTTCTTCAGTTTGGGGTACACATACCTAATGCTAAACAACGTTTAATCAAATTTCACGGCAGACTGTTGGTAAACTTCTTGTTTGCAATTTAGATTTAAACAGCACTGTAGCACTTAACTGCATCACACACTCAGTACAGCTGTGAAACAAGGAATTTTAATTTATTAAGCACACTGCAAGACAGTTATCTATCACAGAAATCAGTTTGTTCATCCAGCATAGTGCATTATGGGTTGGGGGCTCAGTGCTGTGAGGTGGCAAAAGCGTTTAAATAAAAGTTCACATTACACTTGTGCATTTATTAGAAAAAAATACAGTGATGTTCCCTACAAACAATCCCACATTTCAGTGATTGTTTCTATTATGCCCTATTTCACTGGAACAATTCAATGGAGTAAATCCTGACAGAATTTAAACATTAAACAAGGTTTGACCGATATGCTCTACTTCAGCCTGTCAGTTGCACCCTTCACAGAGACAGAAAGATACACAGACAGGCAGACAGACACATACATAGTTAGGAGCTCTGCAGTTGAAAATCAACAGATTCTTCCCTTCAGCAGTCTTTAAAGGGATTTTGGCAAAATTAAGTATGGTTAACAATATAAAAGTATTCTTGTAAATAACCACAAAAACTACCATTCTTTACAAGGCAGTTGAACAGCAGAATTTTACATGACAATACTGCAATAAATTGAAAGCTACAGCTGCATCTGGTTCATGAGATTACCTTGCTTTACACTTCTTTTCACTTTGCACAGAAGACATGTCTTTGTAAGATATATTGAAAATAAACTGAATTTAGCAATGCAGCTTGGTGTTTTTCATATTTTCTTGTACCTAGGCCCATAGTTACAGTGAATGCTATTATAACTTTGCATATACAATACCCATAGGAATTTGTTTTAGTGTAGACATGGAAATCCTGTCAGTTGATTCATGTTTGCTTTCTGGTAATATGTTTGTATGAATGCATTAAATTAATTCTTTGCATCTTTTACTTTTCAGTAACTTTTTATGTTTTTTTTTTCTCTTTTGAAAAATACAGGCATAAGCAGTGAGATTTCATTTATCTGAACTGCACAATTAAGTTAATGCTCAGGATTTGCTTTATTTCCAATACAGGCATAACACACACACAAAGTCATATATTTTGTACTCTTAGAAAAATGACAGTATTGCACTGTTTAATAACAGTGCAGGCAAGTAGTTTTCCACAATGCATTGTGATGTGTGCCTGTTTTAACAATTGAAATATAATGACTTTCCCTTCATTTCTATATGTACTTCAAGCATTCCCTAAGGAATTTTAAACTTACTTGCAATGTATTGCACATAAATGCATGCCTTACATTCTATTTGCAGAAGATTATTGGCTTTTTATCTGTTATAGTATTTTTCAAGCTGTCATCTTTTTCTAAAGAAGCTCTCAAATCCTTGGCAAGTTTAATTACCTGATGGCAACATCAAATCAGCTTTTTATTATGACGCTGACATGTGCTGGTAGATTGAATACTGATGCATACAGCACTTGAAGAAATAATGTGCTCTGTTGAGATGCTCATGTTTTATTTTTACAAACTTAATGCATATTTTTATGTTGCTATAAATGTTTCCAGTACAAGTGAAAGATTTTCTGAGTGACTTTTAAGAATAAGATTAATCCAGGAAGGATAACAGACATTTATTCACAGACAATGCTATTTAGCTAACTTTAAATAAAAAAAGGTTTCCCAGAAACAAACATGTATTTTAGATAGCACATGCACACATAGTTCTGTTTAGTTTAGACATTTTCATAGGGTCATAGATGTCTACTAGGCTAATGACTACCAAGGCCTTTTTAAGTGTAGACATACATCCCAAATCTCTGACAAGTTAGTAGTGATACCATTGATAACTGTAAACAGGTGCCTGGGAGATAAACCATTTACAGGTTGCCTATCACTGTTAAAGGCTTAGGTGCTAAACCAGGGATGAATTTCCAGTTCCCCATCCAATTATCCAAATTGCACTTGAATTGGGTTAGGGAGGAACTCTGCTTCACATGGATGGGGAGCTTGTTCCATAGATGGAGTAGTCTCTGGGATACATACATGTCTCTCCAGCAGGTCCTAGTTATATCACAGGCAAGGCTTAAGTCTTTAGAATGGGTAATTCTGGTGTTGGTTGTTTTATGAATGTGCAGGATGTCTTAAAGGGTGGGGTCTGACAATGCCTTGTATGGCAGGCATAGATCTCCCCTCAATAGCCCACAGGAGACAGAATATATGGATAGGACTATGAGGCAGTCTGCATAAGACATATTACTTATGCCATGTATTTGTTTAGTGAGTAACCTCGAAGACATTCCAACTGTTGGATGTGCCTGGTTTGGTACATGCCAAATGGGACGTTGTACTCCATGAGATGAGTGCCAATGAGTGCTAAATACAGTGGAACAATGATCTCCTTGGAACTGGATGTCATAGCTTTGGTTATAAGTTGCACAACACAGAATGATTTCCTCACTACTGTAAATACATGATAGTCAAAGGCTAGATTACTGCCTATGTGTGTCCCCAAGTAGCTGACTACTGGGTCAACTCTTAGGGGTGTGTTTTCAATATGACAGTTGCCAGGGGTGGATGACTTCCCAAAGCATAAAATTATACATTTCTTAGCATTTAGTTTTAGCTCTTGGCTCTGACAAACAAGTTATTTGTCTGTGTCAGCCTCTCCTGGAAAATATTAGTGTTGGTGGGAGATTCTATAACTGGTCCAAATTTGCAGTCATCCCAAATATGGTCAGCCAGATGCTCTTGATATTGTCATTGACTTTGGAGAATTAAATGCAAAAAAAGAGCAGTCCCAGGACTGATCCCTGAGACACTCCACTAGTGAGTGTGCTCTTTGTAGAGTTGGAATCCTCAACTCTAACTTTCTGAGTACTGTCTGTGAGCCAGTTGGCTATCCACCAAGTGATATAAGGGTTTATGCTTAACCCTTTGAGTTTAGCAACAATCCCCAAGTGGGGTATTGTATCAAATGCCTTGGCCAGGTCAAGGTAGACAGTGGACACTGTTTTAAACTCATCTATCACTTTGGTGACCTTCTCAAGGATGTCTAACAGGTTGAGTAGGCATGACTTGCCCTTGATGAAACCAAATTTTGGATCTGATGTTTTTAGGTTTCCTGTGTCATTAATCACTTCATGATAATTCTTTCCATGGTTTTGCATACAAGTCTAGTAAAAATTATGTGTTTGTAGTTTCCAGAGTCTGTAGATGGCCCATCTTTATGCAGATGATGATTGTTGCTGTTTTTCATTCATGAAGCACAAAGCCTGTTTGGAGGCTACAGTTAAATAGCAATTCCAGAGGGCCTGATAGGTCATGTTTCATGCTATTTAGAAGACATCCTCCCATCAAAAGAGAGAGCATTAAGGACCTGTTCCTCAGTGATAGTAAGTGGAGTTATGTTTGATGGCATTGCCTAAGGAGAGGTTGAGGGGGAGAGAGAAATTAAGGTAGAGCTCAATTTGTCTGCCAGTTGGTTTGCTATATCTTCTGGCTTAGTATAGGTTGCTCCATTAACAACGAGGTCTGCACACAATTGTGCAGTGCCTTTAAGGTTGTGGATATAACTAAAGAATACCTTGTACTTGTCCTTTACTTGGGAGGCAAAGTGTACCTCAAATGTGGCTTTAGTAGACTTTATATGTCCTCTGAGTTGTTTGTTTAGTGTGAGAGTGACTTTATCCTGCTGGGTGCTAGACCTCTTACATTTTTCCATGATTTTCTTCCTTCTGTTATATAGCCTATTGATGTTGTGATTCCACATGGGAGATTGTTTTTGAATTAGTTCTGTCCTTATTCCTAATGGATACAGTTCTGTACTTATTCCTGGTGGACACAGCTGAGACAAGTTGCCATAATGCTCAAGGTCTTTGCCTTCCATACACAAAGTATAAGGTTTGATCCTGACCTCTAACCAATGCCAGTGCCCTATAGGGGGGAGAGTTGTACAGATCAACCACCTTGGACATCTACTGTGGTGAGCAGTATCCTCAAGATAGGAGAACACGGATCACAGACTGCACTCTGTGGCAGAACTAGCTACTTGACAGAGTTAAAATATGGCTGTAGGTGATTCAGTCATGTTGACTAAGGTCACCAAATTGCCATAGATATTTGCCAGTAATAAGTGGGCTGAGGACTCAGCCTACCTCAACCAGCCTATGCACAGGACCCATGCTAATGTTGAGATGTGTTCTATTGTCCAGTGTGTGCCTGCCATAAAGCCCAGCAGCCAGAAAGCTACTGGCTGCACTTGCCCAGCCATGGATAGCTCTGTTGAGCAAAAGCTGAACGGAAAACCAATCAAACTGCCAAACATGAACTAAGAATTGCTACACTGAATGTATGACATGATGGTATAGAGTAGGGGCCAGAGTCTATTACTCAGGAGGAGGACAGGCTAGAAATGGTGTGGGAATTGTGGTGAGAGAGGCTTTAGAAGGCAATGAGGGATGTCAACAGAATTAGTGACAGACTCATGGCAATCAGACTCCAGTGTAATTATAGAGCAATATTCATAATCTCAGCATATGCCCCACAACAGGGCTGTGATAGTGAGGAAAAGAGTGCATTTGTACAGCAGTTGCAGGACCTACTAGATAAAGTAGGACAACATGAATTGGTGTTGATAATGGATGTCTTTAATGCACATATCTGGACAGACAGAACAGGATTTGAGGATTCAGAAAGATAGTCACAAGATCACATACAAGAGTGGCGAACATGCATCTCAGGTAGACATCCTGCTAGTAAGTAAAGGCCTCTGGGGTAGAATAAGGGTAGAATCAGTGATTGCAAAGTCATCACTGGCAAAACAATCGGTCCAGAGACCCTGTGTAGGCTATGTACTAGGATCCAACAACTCAGGCACAAACAGTGTTCGGCCTCACAGAGAGGTTCCCAGTGGAGTGGGTGTGCATCAGCTGTAAGCAGTAGGCAGAGAAGGCTCTATGTTCAACAGAGACGAGACTGAAGACCTGGAAATTGATGGAGAGAAAGGACAAATGTTCAAGGAATTACTCAAGGTCTAGAACCCCAAGATGAGGAAGAAATAGGTGGAGTTGAAAAAGAATGGAAGCATCTCAAAACAGCATGCATGAGGACTACAGAACAGATATGTGGCTAAGCCACATATGAAATTAAGGTAAATAAGGAAAGCTGATGGTGGAATGCAGAAGTTCAGGAAGTCATCAAAATAAAGCACGAGTTCAGGAAAAAGTGGGCAATGGAAAAGACCATCCAGGCTAGGAAGGAATACTGGTTGGATAACAATGAAGCTAAGAAAGGAGTTGCAAATACAGAGGACAAGGCATTGGAGACACTCTACCAGCTTCAGGAAAGTGACTCAGTAGGTGGCACAAATAATCTGTATCAGGTTACAAGGCAAAGACAGAAGGATAAAGAAGATAGTCAGACACCCTTCACAAGGGATGGCAGCAACAACCTGCTCACCAGGCCACGTGAAATGACATCAAAGTCAGATGGAAAGAGCTCTTCCAGCAGATTCTGAATGAAGAAAGCCCCACAAAAGCTGCATTGCCCCAGACACAGACTACAATGAGAGAAAAAGAGGAGCCCATCCTAGAAGAAGTAAGAACAGCACTAAGGACAATGAAGTCAGAGAAATCAGCAGACACAGATGAGGTCACAGCAGATATGATAAAGATGCTGGGTGAGATGTGGAGAAATGGCTTCTAAGGGTACTCATAGCAGTGTGGTGAGAAATGTGTATCCCAGATGACTGGAGAATAGGCATACTCATGCCAGTGTACAAGAACAAAGGGGACATCCACAACTGTGGGTAATACAGAGGGATCAAAATGCTGTCACACTGCATGAAAGTTCAGGAGAGGGTGATTGATAGACGGATACGCAGAGTAGTAGAATGTAAGATGGGAGATGAGCAGTTTGGATTCAGATTAGGCTGCAGCATAACTGACCCGATGTTGCATTGAGACAGATAGTTGTGAAGAAGCTAGAGATGAGAAAAGAGTCCAACTGGGCATTCCTAGACTTGGAGAAAGCAGATGACAAGGTCCCAAGAAAGCTGATTTGGGCAGTACTGCAGTAGTTCAATGTCCCAGAAACATTAGTAGAATTAGTATAGGCTATGTACTAGGATCCAACAACTCATGCACAAACAGTGTTCGGCCTCACAGAGGGGTTCCCAGTGAGAGTGGGTGTGCATCAGGGTTCAGCTCTGAGCCCACTGCTGTTCATTCTGGTGATGGACTACATTAGCAAACAGGCCGGAGGGGACAGATCAACAAAGTTGCTGTATGCAGACAATGTTACATTACAGGCTGACTCTGAGCAAGAACTTCAGTAAAGGATTGGGGAATGGAATGCAAAACTGAAGGCACATGGGATGAAACTAAGCACAGATAAGACAGTGGTAATGGTAGCAAACTGGGGAAATCAGAAGAAGCTGAGAATGAACATAGAAGGGAAGATAATGGAATAGATTAATAGCTTTAAGTATCTGAGAAGAGTGGTTGAGGAGAAGGGAAGTCTGAATGAAGAAATAAAAGTTAGAATCAGAGGGGCTGCAGACAACTTGTATAGAGTCTCAGGAGAAGTGAATAACAGAAGAATTCCAAAGAAGCTGGAAAGTAAGGTGTACAAGACAGTGGCGCGACCAGTACTACTGCATGGTACAGAAACCTAGACAGTAAAGGCATAGCAGATGAGGTAGCTAGAGGTGATGGAAATGAAGTGCCTGAGAAGGGTAGTAGTGGTAGGATGCAGACTGTGGGACAGATGAAGAAATGAGAACAGAAGAGCAGAAGCCAAACTAGGTCCAATCGCAGAAATGCTCAAAGAGAATAGATTATGGTGGTTCAGACACATGCAGTAAAGCAGAAGACAATCTGGTGAAAAAGATTTGGGACAGACAGGAAGAAGATAAGAGGAAATGAGGACCGCCAGCAAAGAGGTGGATGGATTGTGTGAGAGAAGATCTGTGACAGTCAGGTATGAGTGCCAAAGAAGGCAGGAGTGTGGCACTGAATTGAGAAAGATGGTGACAGTTAACACGATACCCCGACCCCATGTAGAAAATGGAAAAAAGGTCTTAATGATGATGATGATTATAATAGCTGCCTCTATCCTATACGTGCTTGTATAGGATTTCCATGAACAGCTCCATGTAAGCAGCAGTGCTCTCAGGGTTTATGGGGGCTTGAAATTTTGCCAATTTATCACTTAATAGTGGGAAGTTAGCCTTAGAATAGTCCCTGAACATTCCAGGATTAGCTGCTGTTCTATGCTTTATTTTTACTTCAAAGAAGACTGTTTTATGGTCTGAGTTTACCAAAGAAGACATAACA
The DNA here is from genome assembly GCF_019279795.1 of Protopterus annectens. Classification (NCBI taxonomy): domain Eukaryota; kingdom Metazoa; phylum Chordata; order Ceratodontiformes; family Protopteridae; genus Protopterus; species Protopterus annectens. Next base: position 978,135,992 of record NC_056726.1, on the reverse strand, counting down.
ATAGGGGTTGTGCAGTACTCTCCCATACTAGTAAGGATGAAATCCAGTATGTTTGCATTGGTCGGCATATTGACAATCTGGTCCAGGGAGTTTGCGTTTACAAAATTCAGGAATTTCTGTGACTGCATGTTTGGTGTTGTATATGATTCCCAGTAGATAGTGGGGTAATTACAGTCACTCATGAATATGGTATTGGATTGGATGGTGAATGTTTCCAGTAAGCTTAAATACATGTTATGGGTTTCCTGTTTTATAGAGGGGAGAGACATACAACTTACAATGAATGGTACTGGATTTTGTCTACAGTGATTTGAACACAGAGACACTCAAGTGCATCATACTCTTTGACCAGCCTTGAGGTATATTAATTTTTGATGTAAATCAAGACACTTCCACCTTTAGTCCCTGTCTGTGTAGTAGGTGATCTAAATGTGTGGACGACATTATAGCTTTACACTCTCTGCATGTTCTCTGTGGCTTTAAACCATGTTTCAGTGACTACACAAATGTCAGCATTCTCTAGGATGAGGAGAGCTTCTAGGGAGTGGAGTTTCTTGTTTAGATTTCTAGCACTGACCAGTAACAACTTTAGATTTTCTTGGTATTGAGTTGCTATGTCAAGTACTTTCTGTTTAGTATTACTTTAAAAAGGCAGTGTGGGGGAAGACAATATTGTTTACTAATATTTAAAAGCCTGGAAGGGTGTGTTGCAGATATTCCCTGGGATTCTGCAGACATTCAGTAAACTCCATGTAGGCTTCACATGAAGCCTACATGGAGTTTACGTGTTGCTCACTGAGCAGCAGTGCTAATAAAATATTCATGCTGCACACAATGTTTAAACGTAAACAAGCATGGTTTTGTGGCTGGGAACAGTGTTGCCAGCCAGGAAACCATGTAAAGCAGCACAGATAGCAATCCTGTGTACTTCAGAACAAACTAGGTTAGTGGGATTGTATGGAATGCCACAGTGATTACCAGGGTTTAACATATAGTAATGTAAATGGTCCAAATACAGTGTAGGACAGTATATGCAGTGCAGAGTATTATGAAATCCCATTCCAGGCTTTCTGCACAAAAGTTGTGTAAATGATCTCTAACGGTACATGGACTGCCATTTAAAATAAATAGTCAAGGGAATTGTGTGTATTGAATAGGGACACACAGATTAATTGTATGACTGAACACTGGGTAAGAGGACAGGTGAAGCATTCTAATGTACAGCAGATGAGGGCATGTCAATGAAGACAGTTGTAGCAGGTATACTAATCACATATCAGTATGGTACAGAATGGACTACACATTGAAAATGTATATTATGTCACTGTCACACAAAATGATGTAATAGCAGAGAAGATGTCTGTGAGATAAGCATCCTGATGTGAACAATGCAGAGGAATCTATCAGGGATGTTATATACAATTGGGGTTGGGTGCAAATTGTGAAGCTGTGCAAACTGATTTGCCTGAATATGACTGTAATGTCAGCAGAGGTCTCCAAGTGGGGCACAGTTACAGGCTTGTGGACAACAATAAAAGAAGTACACACAATCATGGACAATATCAGATAATACCACCAGTAATCCTATGTCTGTGACATAAGATATGTCATTCTGAGTGATCATAGATGGTTCTGCACAAACACACTTGTACAACTATTATGACATGTCAGCAATCTATGAGGGTAATCAAGCCCTGGATCCTGACATGGCAACATCTGCTGGAGGTGTTACGAGGGACACTGCTATACCTGTATGTGACATTGGGATCACTACAGACTAGTTGACTGGTGTGCATAGCTGATATATATGGCACAATCCAGACTGTCACAAATGTAACAAATGTCATGAATGTTAGCAAACAACTATGTATGTACTATGTGCATCAGCAGAACGGGTATCACACCTGCATCTGATCTAACACCTTGATGGGTGTTCTGCACCATCAGACAATAATGTTTATGCAACAAAATAAATACCTAGGTATGTCCAATAATGTGTGAAAGCTCTGTGTGATAAAGGTAGTACACTTCAGTTACACATCACTGGAATATATGTAGGGAGGTACATGAAGATGGGTACATTGTACTCAGTTATTGGTGTGATGAAGGCTGTAATCTATGTAGGTATTATGGCCTTTGATGTGGATGTTCTTCACATACTCAGTAATTGTGTTACATACAAGGGAGTAGTAGCACTGTGGCCATATGCTGGTAGATGCTCCACATACCATCTACCCAAAGACACAGGTCACATACCAGTTGGTCTGCTTATAGGATGTGATGTCTACATTATCAATGGGTTGTGCATTTGTTTTCATAGCATAAGACATCTCTCCATGTTTTTGTTTCATTGCATGTGTTGTCATGGCTGTGGCAGCAATCTGTGGTGCGTGTGTTTAACCTGTTTGTATTATTCTAATATCACAGTTGGATTCAGTGATTGCTCACAATCTGTAGTCCTTAGACAGCTGCCTGAACACAGGATGTTTATGTCATTTGTGATGTCGGTGACTTAAATAATATACAGGAAATGGCCTAGCAGACAGCCCTGATGTATGAACCTGATCACTGGACCTGATATATAGGTCATGTCACTCATTTCAACATATTTAGATGCCAAACATATTTAGATGCCATACATTTGATCCACTAGTCTACCCACTTGGTGATATAGGATGTTTATGGCCACATCTGACAGTGTTGAGTGAATACCTCAGTGTGGATTTGTGTCACATGCCTTGGCCTGGTCAAATGCCACGGGATAATAGTATTGCCATCATGCATGCCCATAATAACCTCTTTGAGGACATCTAACAGATGTAACAGAAATGGATGTAGCCATAGTGGGGATTAGCAATGCCACTCCAGATGGGCTCTCAAGACAGGGTATGGGTATATGTATTCCCAGACAGGCAAACCCCTCTCAAGCAATGTTCCTCAAGTGTCAGTTGAAAAACTAGCTTGGGTTTTTAAAGGGGGGAGAGATATAATGATGTGAAGTATTGCCAGCTATGGCAGGAGAGGTAGGGCAGTGGATGTGTTACTTATGCCAGTATAGCTGGCTGCAATTTTGTAAAGCGTTACATGTCATTTGTATATCAAACTGATTTGTACAGATGCTTGTGTTGAAAATGTATTTGTAAAGCTGCCTGTTTTAAAAAAATGTACCAACAATGTGTCCTACTCGACAAAAAAAAATACACTTGTATGACAGACTGTAGTCTAACTATTGAAATTAATATTGTAACAGAGGATACTGGAAAAGAATAGGTTAAGCTCAGCTCCAGCTAACTTTGAAAAATAGTATGACATTAAATTACTTAATTTAGGCCATAGAGATTATATCTTACAGTTATGACTGCAGCCAGAGACGAAATGTCTGTGTCAGGGAATGGTTTATTAGCTCCTGTAGGAAGAGTGGATGCGTTTTAGTGTTTTATGACTTCCAGAAGCTACAACAGATCTATGCAAAGTTCTATGTGAGTGTATTATTGATGCATATGTGCAAAACTCTGGGTCAGTTGTTTGGAAAGGGGGTAGCATGGGAACCAGAAGTCAGATGACCAGATGTACGTGATGTCATTCTGTAATCCAGGGCAAAAATGATGTTTTAGTACTAGATGAGACTTAAGTCTCAGAGCAGTCTGTTTTTGGAACCTGACATAGAAGGATCTGCCACCCACTTAATTTTGTCTTGCTCTAGTAATTGACCAGGGAATAGTAATTCTTTATATCAGTCAAGGAAATATAGTGAGATTAGTTAAGTACTATTTTTCTCTATCTGTATGAATCTATTCATCTGTGTTAAGTTAATATTTCCTGTGTCTGAAACTCTAGTGTTTATTGTAAATAGATACTTAGCATTTCCATGTTCTTTTACTACTTATAATTAACTATATTTAAACTTTTCATTGCTGCTGGTCCTTCAAAGAATATTTTAATCTTTGAGAGTATGTTTATTTATTCAGTGACACTGTGGCCACTCTTGAAAGCCTTACTACATTGGTCAAAACACTACCATTTATGTAAGTATTGATTTCACACAGTATAACTGGGTACCATTGTAAGAGCCTTAGAGTAGCTGGCTTTGGAGGGTCTGGTGGCAGTAACTACCTTATAGTCTTGGCGGAAGGGGGCATAGCTAGTAAATCTGTGCCAGCTTTTCCCAGGTGTGTGTGTGTGTGTGTGTGTGTGTGTGTGTGTGTGTGTGTGTGTGTGTGTGTGTGTGTGTGTGTGTATCAAATCTGAAAGAGTGTGTTTGTGTCAGCTACTTGGAGCAGGGACACAAAGCACTGGTTTCACACAGAGGGTGCTGGAAGACTTGGCTTGGATACTCAGCTGAGGACTCAACTCTACAGCTGTGCCAGTGGGGTGTCTTACTGGGGAAACTGAAGTGAGAGAGATAGAGAGAGAGAGAGAGAGAGAGAGAGAGACAGAGAGAGAGAGAGAGAGAGAGAGAGAGAGAGAGAGAGAGAGAGAGACCCTGACCCCGGACTGAGTGTGTTCCCTGTGTGCTCTTAAGGGAAATTGTGCTTAATCCAAAGAGCTGCATCTGGAAATACTGTGTGTTTCTATTTTTGTTCCAAGTGACTGTCCCTCTCCATTGTCAGTGGGGAGGAGTCAGGCTCCTTAATCAGTGGCCCAGAGTGGGGACATGACCCCATGATTCACCAAATCACACATGCACTCAAGTCTCTCAACAACAAGTACTGTTATGACTCTGTCATAGTCCATGTTGGAGTGAATGACTTGAGACGTAATTAAAGAGAGACATGATGGAGCATTCAGATTGTGTCCCAGGCAGGTATATCCTTAGCCCTAAGCAGCATTCTTCCCTCATCCAGGATGACGTCAACAATTGGCTTAACTTTTGGTGTCAATCCAGGGGGATACACTATCTGACAGCCTAGGATGATATGGTCAACAGAACATGCTGCTTTGCCAGAGATGGTCTTCACCTGTCACCTCTAGGCTTTAGGTTGCTGGCAAAGGTACTTGCCTCCCCCATAGTGCCTTTTTTAGGCAATGTCATAAGAAAAAACGTCTAGTTGTAAAAATATCCACCAGAAATAAACTCAGAGTTATGTTGCTTAATGCTAAGAGTCTAAATCAGAAATTGGACTCACTTGAAACACTTCTCACCCTGCAATATGCTGATGTCTGTGCAGTCACAGAGGCATGGTTTAAGGTCTCAGAGAGTACCCTGGCCATGCAGGGCTATAATGCCATCCACACATTCAGACCACAAAACAAACGTAAAAAAAAAAAAATAAGGAAAGAGGAGTATCCATCTTCCAAATACACCTCTAGACTGTTTAAACAGTATGCCTCCCTAGAGTTACTCTAAGTCCAACTAACTGTAGGAAAGACACCCCTTTCACATCATTGTTAGTTATAGGTCCCTTCATGAGTGACAAAAAACAAACAATTTACCTGGACCTACTGGAGTCATTCTCAGTACAGCCAAACACCTTGTTCATGGGTGACTTTAACTAGCCTTCCATCGATTGGGTAACATATATGAACACAAACGCATTTGCCAAAAGTTTCTGGACTTTGTTAACACAACTGCTCTGGAGCAGATAGTCAGCACCCTCACAAGGGCTCTAACATCCTTGACATAGTGCTCACCAGCATGGGGGATTGCTGCACCACCCCATGTGTGGGGCCCTTCAGGAGCAAAAAGTTTAAAACAATTTCTCCAAAGCAAACTATAGCCTACCGAGAGATGGTATCAGTAGTTTCAGACCCCCTCCCAACACTGACAGCAATGACCCCTATACTGAGATATACACAAATGTCCTGTATACGAAAAAATATGAAAAAATAAGCCCCCCTGCAAGATATCCAAGAGGAAACATTCCCAGCCAAGCAAGAACTCCCTCCAAAACATAAACAAGCAGATTAGACATCTTGTAAAGTCCTCTAAAGCTAATTATGAAACTAAATTAACATCCTTAGCTACGGAAAATACAAAGCATTCTTTAGCTGCATCCAAAATATAAAAGGGAAGGCCCAGCTTTGTCTGAACTAGCTGCGGATAGTACCACTTATACTGAACCTGAGGACATATCAAACCTGTTAGCAGGACGATATATCTCCCAGAGGTTGCCACTCTTCTGGAACAATTTTCCCAGTTCATGTAAAACAGAGTTCCTCAATGACCCTATTTAAGTGTAACCTGTACATTTGGATGGGAAACTGTAAATTTACACCAAGGGTTTCACATATGTCCCTCTTAGACAGAGGCAGCTGATGCTGATCTTAGGTTTCTGCACACATATGGACTATATATCTTGGTCCATGAGGGAACAAGGGTATAACATGGCTAGGTCTGTAGAGGCCTTAGGGCCAATAGCCTAGCAACCTCCTTTGATCCTATGATCCTATGAACACTCCCCCTATGCTAAAGCCCAGTGGTGCAAGACCTGTTAATACACATAGAAAACAGTATGAACTTCAATCACCAAGTGTCCACAGTGGTATGGAAAGGCTATGTTGTACATCTGATACATCAGGCCATTCTCTGCAGATCTGAGGATTATATAACAGCACTGTACTATAATGTCATCAGAATACTAATAGAGTATAATAGGGTCTGAATGGAAAGATGATAACTCAGCAAACAAAGGAGAGTAGCATTGCTAAAATTGAATTCATCTTCAAGTCTTGGTGAGTACCTTCACGAGGTGAACCCTGTTTTTCACAAAATCTCACCAAGATTTATATAGCATATATCATGGACAGAAGTTTGTCAAAAATGTAAAAAGATAGCTGGGCACACAACACCCAGGATAAAAAAGTGCCCAATCCTGGTAGGCGCACTGGTGCCAGGACTGAAAAAAATGACAGTGTAGAATCCTCAAAATATGGAAGCATTCCTACAATGGGGCCAGGCCCAGGGGGACAATGGCCCCCTGTTGTAGAAGGAAGTAGCAGTCCACAAATATCACAAAAACTGGTAGGCCAAAGAAGGGCCATAGAGACAATAGAATGGACTGTTGAGGATAAGAAAGAAATTATGCATTGTTACTATTATGCAAAAAGCCCAGAAGTTCCAGATATAAAATATACAAAAGATTAAGAGAGACATTAGAGGGAAAAAAAGACTTTCACAAGAAAAACTGTCAGAAGCCTCAAATAAAAAATGGTGTTCATCAATACAACAGATTTATGAAAAACAGTATATAAACCAAGAAACTTTGCTCTGTTTGGAAAATGTTTGGAAAAAGAAGCATCTGAGGAAGTGGGAAAATATAAACAACAAAATCTAGGCATTTTTGAAAAGTATAAAAAAGAAATATGGACATGGGAAAGAAATACAGATTTGATATGGGGCAATATTTATGCAAAGGCGAAAGCCAAATTAATCAATATAAAGAAGGCAGCCCCAAAAATATTTGAAGAGAAATAAAGGCAAAGGCATCCAGATATGGAAAATTTCACAGTAAAAAGTAATATCACAAAGAGGGAAAGTAGAAAAGAAGATTAGTAAAGTAGAAGTAAAAAAAAAACAGAAGTTGAAGTTGAGTGCCTGTGAAGTGAAGTGAAGGATTTGGTGTAGAAGGTCTACTTCACAGCATGATGGAATGAGTCCCAAAAGTAAGGAGAAACAGGAAGATCAGGAGACATCTGAAGAAGAAATATGGACATGGGAAAGAAAAAGAGATTTAATATGGTGTAAGATCTGTGCAAAGGAGAAAGCAAAGCTAATCAATACAAAAAGAGCAGCACCAAAGATATTTGAAGAGAAATACAGGAAAAAGAATCCAAACATGGGAAACTTTACAATACAAAAAAGAAGACAAAGAGGAGAAGTTTAAAGGAGTTTAGTAATGGAAAATTTAATGAAATAGAAACTGAGGTTATGGAATACCTGCAAAATGAAGGATTCTGTGTAAAAAATCTAATTCAGAAAGCACCACAACAGTATACAGCAATGGATATCCAAATTAAGGGAAAAGCAGTGGAATGGGAAGAAATTGGTCAGGTGCCATATGAACGTATTTTGGAGCCTTCCACAAGAAACCAGTATAAATATTCACTTGAAGCTGAACAGCAAGGGAGGGAACAGGAAACTGTGGAAACTGCTGCAGTCAATGTTGAGGAGTGATAAGGCCAGTGAGTTCCCATATGGCAGAGCAATGGATGGCAAAGGATGAAATTGAAGAGAACTTGCCACAGGAATATGCTATAGAACTTTCTATAGAATGCCTAGAGGAAATGGAAAACAAAAAAATGTGACCTCATTTAGAAGAAATGAGCTAAGAGAAAAGTTTATTGATTTAATAGAGATAGATAGACATATTGAGATCAGTGAAAGAATCAGACTGCAGAAGGTCAATAAAACCCAAAAAGTCAGAAGTTTGATAAATCAAATGAATGCATTAATTAGGACTGTCCATAGAGATCCATGCAATATAACAGAAGTAAACAGGATATATTACTGTGCAGCTAAATTAATAACTGATAAAGTTCTACCACAAGATCACAGGGTAGTGATGGAAAGGAAGGGGATAAATTGCATACCATCATGGAAGTATCAAAAAGAGAAAACCATAAAGGAATTAAGACAAGAACTGTCACTGTTAGAAGAGTATAGAAGAGGGAACAGATCAACCAAAATACTTAGAAAAGATAGATGTGATAAAAGCAATGCACAGTATTAGAATAGATTGGATCTATCGTGCACTATCACAAATAACAAACTAAAAATCTCAGCACAGGCCGAAAAACTTAGAAGATAACATAGATAAATAAAAAGGAAAAGTACAAAATAAGCAATTTATTGATGACCAAAGAAAGTTATACAGAGAATTGTGAAACAACATAAAAGGAATTGACAGACCACCAAAAAAGGAGAAATAGATATATTTTGGAGAAGTATTTATGAAGATCCTGTGGAACATAATAAAGATGCTAAACGGATAGAAAAAGTAAAAGAAAATATAAAAAGTTCAAAGTTACAGGATATGAAATGGGATGATGTATCAGCCAGAGAGACTGAAACAATGTTAAGAAAAGCCTCTGATTGGAAAACACCAGGCCCAGTTGCAGTACCTAATGTCTGGTTAAAAGTATTGACATCTTTGCACAAAGATTTAGTCATGAGTAAGAATTAATTCTATGCACACCCTGAACAGCCACTAACTTGGCTAACAACAGGAAAAACAATGCTCCTACTTAAAAGTGAACCTGCAAGGTATCCTAAAAATGATAGACCAATAACTTGCCTTCCAACTATGTATAAACTATACATCAGAAGTGATGCCAACAGAGTTTATAGTCATTTAGAAGAAAACTCAATCATGGCAATAGAACAAAAGGGCAATAAAAGAAAGTCATATGGAACAAAGGATCATCTATTTCTACATAAAGTCATAATGGAGAACTGTAAAAAGGGGAAGAATCTAAGTATGGCATGGATTGACTCCAAAAAAATAAGCATTTGATACTATCCCACATTCATGGATAAAAGAGTGCCTAAAATGTATAAAATACATCCTAGAATGATCAACTGCATTACAGTGACCATGAAACAGTAGCAGACCACTTTGCAATTAAACCATGATAAAAGACAATTTATTAGTCCATGGATAAAAATACAAAGGGGGATATTCCAGGCTGACTCCCTGTCACCTCTGTTATTCTGTCTTGCTCTTAACCCATTAAGCTGTCTACTTAACAGCTTAGGCCGTAGCTATAACTTGGCTCCTAGAAAACAACAAAGTGTAAAAAATTATCATATTCTCTTTGTCGATGATTTAAAACTGTATAGCTCATCAGATGAACTGAAAGCACAACTGCAAGTAGTCAAAACTTTTTCAGATGTTATAAGAATGTCATTTGGTCTTGTTAAGTGTGCAAAAGCAACTGTTAGGAAAACTGCAGCATCAAGAAACCATCAGTCTGTGACAAGAATGTGAAATAAAAGAAGTTGAGCAAGAGGGAGTGTATACACATTTGGGAATTGATGAAGGACCAGCAATAAAACATGAGCAAATGTGAATAAAAATTTAGTAATGGATATTTTAGAAGACTCAAACTAATCCTAAAAACAGTGTTGACATCTAGGAACAAAATTCAGGCTATAAACCGATTTGCTCTTCCAGTCCTAACTTACATTTTTGGAGTGATTGACTGGCCCCAAAATGTGTCGGATAGATTAAATAGGAAAACAAGAAGGATGCTTCATGCTCACCAAATGATTTATAAAAATCAGTGCATACCAAGATTATATATTCTCCATTCTGAAGGTGGTATGGGCCTCCTTGAAATTGATTACATGTATAGATCTGCAAACATGGGACTGCACACATATCTACTGACCTCACAAGACCCAAGTGTAGTGAAAGTTTTGAAACATGAGGAGAATAAATCTAAGATGACTTCTCCTCTTAATCTAGCAGAATATGTCGGCATCAAGCAGGAATGGAAATCAAACCAGAAGGAGATAAAAATCAGATGGCAACTGAATGTGCCAAAAACAAAAGAAAAAATCTAAGGCAAATGAGATGAGAAGGCAAGAAATGTGGAAAATGCATAAATATAGTTGCAAGTACAGAAAACTTCTGGAAGAACCTCATGTTGATCAGGATCGAACACAGGAATAGTTAAGGAGAGATGAATTCAAACCAAAAGATGAACGTTTAATATTGGTGGCCCAAGATAGTGGACTATGCACACTTGGATTTAAAAAGTCCATTGAACATGTGGGAGAAACAGACAAATGAAGGTTTTGTAAAACAGAACTGGAAATAGTCACACACCTCACTGCTGGGTGTGACATACTAATGGCAGAGGGACTATATACAGAAAAGCATAATAATGTGTCAAGACTGTTGCACTGGGGATTGTGCAAACATTATAGTACTGAAGTAGCTGAAAAACACTGGAAACATGAGCTGCAAAGCATCATAGAAAATGATAAACTCTACATCACATAGGATCACCCATTGCCAACAGTTCAAAAGATAGATGCTAGAAAACTGGATATAGTGGTCCATGAAAAGAAGACAAAAGTAGCATTGATAATTGAAATTGCCACACCCAGTGACTACAGTGCCTTGTATACAGAGAGACACAAATTCATAACATATCAGGATTTGCAGGCAGAAATGAGAGCAATGTGCAAGAAAGATACCCAGACAGTTCCAATAGCAGTAGGCGCAACAGGTCTTACAAAAAAAGAATCTACAGTCGTATTAAGATATGTTACAAATGCATGTAACTCCATACAAATTCCAGAAGGAATCATTACTGTGTACATTATGGGTGCTAATAAGAGCACTTCTAGCTGACAACAAAGATTGAAACAATACTAATTTCATGAACTTTAATCATGCTTTGACTTAGAAATGGGGTTCATTACCCTCATGGTAATAGAAATTGAAATGAATTGGAGAAATTAAAAAAGAGTATAATGCTCCATTTTGTATGCACCTCACCAGACACATGCAGCAGCTGGAGAGACCATAGGGGTTTCTCACCAAGAAAATACACGGCCTACAAACCATGCCATAATTTATGTGGATAGACTGAAAACCCTGTCACTGTAATCTGCATCATACAGAATGAGATGACTTGTGCCTGGCCTCCAGGCTAGACTCTGATCCTGCCCTGGTGGGAATACTGCATCCATATTGCAGATGAAATCAGCAGAGTCTGATGAGGAGAAAATGCTAATAACATTGTCCCACATGCTGGTATAAAAATGCACTCTCTATTGTCAAGCAAGGACACACACACACACACACACACACACACACACACACACACACACACACACACACACACACACACACACACACACACACACACACACATACACACACACACACCAGTTTACTGCAGTGAGAAAAGAACCCCTACCTAAGTACACCAACTGGAGACCTCTGCATTTAAGGCAAGCGCCGCATCTCCAGTCTGATTTGAAGAGTGACAGACAACACTTTATAGTGGATGACATCAGCAGAGTCTAGTGAGGAGAAAATGTTAATAACAGTGTCCCACATGCTGGTGTAAAATGCACTCTGTAATGTCAAACAAAGGCACAAACACACACACACACACACACACACACACACACACACACACACACACACACACACACACACACACACTCACACCCCAGTTGACTGCAGTAAGAACATAACCTCTACTTATCTAAGTGCACAGACTAGAGACCACAATACTTTAAACAAGCACAACAGCACAAGTCTAATTCTTATAAGGCAGCAGGACAGTTTATGGTGGATGACATCAGCACTGAATGTTGGATAAAAATATTGGGAGGTCTGCATGAAATTGATGTGTAGGCTTGTGCAAGTGTCAAAATGCTGTCAATGCATGCCATTAGAGTGGCAAGTGTCAGATATACACTTATGCTCTCCTGGCTAGACAAAGACACATGCACCCCCCAGTTGGCTGTAGTGATAATAGAACCCTTACCTACCTAGGTACACAGACTAGTCAACACTGTACTTTAAGCAAGAACCACAGCACAAGTCTGACCTTTGTAAGACTGCAGAACAACTTATGGTGGATGTGGATGACATTAGCACTGGAGTTTGGAGTGAAGATGTTGGGAGACATGCATGAAATGGATGTGTAGGCATGTGCAACTGTCAATATAGTTCAAGTTCTGCATGTTACCAGACTGCTGAGTGTGAAATGAGTAGTATTTGGTGCTTGTGTTCTAATGTGCAGATATAGTTTGAGACATCTTTGCAAACTATATGCAAACAGGTGTCCACATTTCTACAAGTATTTGAAAATATGAATGTGAATTGTCATTCTAAAGATGTGCATGGTATATCACACAACATTTCTTATTAATTTATGTAGTATAGTTGATATATTTATGAACAAGTACTGAGAGACCAGGGTTGTAGTGCATGGGGAGGTAACACATGGCTACATTGCAAAGATCTGACATATTCTTAGATAGGACCTTCATTTTGTTATGCTTCCACATGTAATTTCATACCATGAAGACTAAATGGACAGTAAACAGAACTAATACATGCTAATGTTTAGTTTGCAAAGGGAAACAGTGGGATTGAGCAAAGTCTGGCAAAGTGTTTGAGCATGCGGGCTAGACAGTTCTACTGGTTTCCTTGTTTGCATGTAGTTAAGCAAAGTGCAATGCGTAGCTCATTGCTAAAATTCTGACAGTTAGTATTGGTTGTATGAAACACAACTGCTGCTTAGCTGACTCTGTGGCAGTAAGTGTAAATGTATTGACAATTTTTTTTTGAGCCTACATGATACTGGGTTCGAATATATGTGTATGCAGTACTTTTAAATAAGTATTGGTAATGCAATTAAATTATTGTTATACTACATTCATTTCAAAAGTGAAAGGCTCCATTGCTTTTTTGGTACTTATGTGTGTTGTGTGTTATTCAATTTTTTTTACCAGATTGTATGTGTTAAAATGGGGTAGACAGGAAAGTGGTGAACTGGGAAGCAAGCAGGGGGTGGGGGGAGGGAACGAAGGGAAAGAAATAATGGAATGTAGAGGAGGGAGATAGGAAAGAACAATAGATATCCATTTCTTTAACAGTGTAAACTGAAAACATGTACAGAATATTAGCTGAATTTAGACTGCCACCTCCACAAAGTGGGGTGACAACAATGCAATCATGTTGTATAGCCAATTGGACCAAATCAAGTGTGTCAAGAAGACACATTTGTGAAATGAAGAGCTGTGTATGGGGCATTTTTGGGGGGGGGCATGTGCCTATTTTTTTTAATTCATTAAGAGAGGAATGCTGGGTAAGAGACATTGGTATTTCTGGGTCAGATAAGTTGGGTGGTTGAGGAAGCAAATGCAAACAAACAAGACAAACAAGACAAGACACCGGCATGGTGAGGGACACAAAAGGTTGGACACAAAGATTGGGGTGAGGGAGGGGACAATCCAAGCTCATGCCCACCAAACATGGAGACAGTGAGAATCTAGTCCTCACCCACAGGACTGTCATCACTGTCATCTTACTTCTGTGGGTGCAGTAGTGCTTGACATCTTCTTCTCCTATGTACCATGAGGGAGAGCAGCCTCTTCATCCAGCATAACTGTACACCAATGGTGCAGTGCACAACCCTATGCAACAACTCTGGAATCTTCTGGTGGGTGATGAAATTCCCATCTCCAGCAGCTAGCCCCTGAGATTACCAAAGCACCAGCTGCCAGGGTATTGTTACCTGAGGGTGTAAGTAGTGCAGGCAGCAGAGGCAGTGCTGCCAGGTTGGGTCCCAGATGTGCTGGACATCAGTGCTGGAATCTGTGGATTGGGGGCAGACTGACTCACTGGGGCTGGCCTACCTCACTGTGCTGTGAAGCATTTAGTGATTTGTTACAGGTGGATGACATGGAGACATTTTGACGGCCCATAATAGAAAAGAAAGAGATATGGGGTGAGGTTAGAGAAAAAAAGAGATAAAATTAGTACCATGGCCCAGAAATTGTAGTTATTGGTCGTTTGGGCAGTTTTTCCATCTCTCTCAACTTTCTGATTTAAAAACCCACATTTGCACTTGTTTTCCCCCTTTCCTGTAACTAGTTTAGTCAAGATACAGATTCTTAGTTTTAGCACTTGAATTTGCTTATTCATGATCAGCACTTATTCAGAACTTGTAAGCACTAAATAACCTATTAATTACTACAGCACTCAACCTCCCTTATTACCTAGAAGAAAACAGTTTTGGTATTTACTTTCCTCACTTGCATAGAGAAAAACAGCTCTTGTACTCACTTTCCTCACTTATCTAGAGGACATTTTTTTATTCAGGCATATCCAAGGGTGAGCTCCCAGTGTTCTCTCCTGTCTATCTGATGAATCTGGGCATCTTGGGGATGTGTAGAAATTGCCTCATGTACACAGACAACCCTCTCCTCTTACCACCCAACACTGCAACCTGTGAGAGATGCACTTATCTAGCCAAACTGGAGGTAAAGCTCTCTCCAATCAAGACTGAACTTGACAGTCACAAGGAGAAGGTAAACACTTGCACCTCACCACACTCATCACATAGTCTCGCTAAATCTACACCACCAAAATCCACACATAGAAACACAAAAACATTCACGGAGGCTCTCAATAATAATCTGCTCAAGCAACAGAGACGTCCAAAGCAGAAATGCAAGCAACCTCCACCCCCCAACACAACCCAAATGACACATAGCCTGCAGACTCAGTGTGCACTCAACCATAGCCAATAAGGCAAAACAGCGTACCCAACACACTAGACTTAGGTGACTCTATAGTCAGGCACACTGATGTCCCACTCACCAGGCTAAACAAGGAGAAGCTTACTGTCAGCTGCCTGTCAGGTGCCAGGATCTGACACATAACCCACGCACTCAGGTCACTCCACAACAGGTAGAAATATGACTCTGTCATTGTCCATGTTGGTGTGAACGACCTGAGATGTACCTCCGTGGACTACATGAAAAGAGACATGGAAGAGATCCCCAATCTTGTAGCCCAGGCAGGTATGACCCTAGCCCTGAGTAGCATTCTGCCATCACCCAGAATGATGCCGCAGTACAAGGACTAAATGATTGACTTCAACAATTGGCTAAGTTTCTGGTGCCATTCTAAAGGGATCCAGTATCTGTCTGCCTGGGATAACATGGTCGACAGACCATGATGCTTTGCCAGAGATGGCCTGCACCTGTCAGCCCTGGGATTTCGGATACTGGCTAAGGTTCTTGCCGCCCCTATAGTGCCTTTTTTAGGCAAGGTTCAAATGACAAATTCACCACCATAACAGGAACAGGCAAGCAAAAACTGTGGGTGATGCTACTCAATGCTAGAAGTCTAAATCTCAAAATGCACTCACTCGAGACAATCCTTAAAATGGAGAACATCAATATCTGTGCAGTGACTGAGACCTGGTTCAAGGCTCCAGAGAGCATCCCTGCACTACCAGGCTATAAATTATAAGACACTTTTCGGCCATGTAACTTGGACCGGAACAACAAAGGTGGAGGTGTGTCCATATTCATTAAGGATATCCACACCTCCAGGCTAGTTGGTCAGCATAATGCAGCCGAGGTTATCCAAGTGCAACTAACTCTGGGCAAAACTGCAATCCAAATTGTAGCTTGCTACAGATCACCCACCATGCCCCAGGATTCCCACTCCTCTTTTCTTGATGTACTGGAAAATATTAGGGTTCAACCAAACACCCTAATAATGGGTGATTTCAACTACCCCACCATTAACTGGGAAAACTACTCATGTACCAACTCCTTTGCTCAGTGTTTTCTGGAATTCATAAACTCCAATGTCCTGGATCAACTTATCCACACCCCCACCAGGGGCAACAATATCCTAGATCTAGTCATTACCAACATGAGTGACCGGTGTTCCACACCTGAAGTCAATGCCTCATTGGTCCGATCCAACCATAAGCTAATTACCCTAGATATCCACATCCTGCCCCCACCCCCCATTAAGGAAACCATGGTAAAAAAATTGTCCAAAGCCAACTTCATGCTTCTTAAGACAGAAGTGGTGAACTTCATGACACCCACACAGATGGACAATACAGTTACGACTACTAAATCCTACACAATTGCACTTTATAAGCACTTAAATGACTGCATGAATCGTGCTATCCCAAACTGAACCAAGACGCTATCCTCCAAAAAATGGAAGCCAATCTTCTGGTCCCCTGCCATAAACAAACTGCACAACAGAAGGAAAAAAAAAACTGTTGCAAAAGAGAGTAAAATCCCATGAGTGGAGGAGCTCCCTGGTCAGCCTCAGTAAGAAGCTGCGATCCCTGATAAAATCCTCCAAAGCTAGTTATGAAAACAAAATCACCACTGATTGTAAAGACAACCACAAAGCATTCTATAGCTATGTCAAGAATCTCAATGGCAACACTCAGATTTTCTCTGAGTTACAGCACAATTGCACTAAATATACAGACCCAACTGATATTGCCAGCATCCTGGCAGATAGGTTCAGTGCTAACTTTACCCCCCTCTCACCCACTAAAGAGCCCATCTCTATACCGGAAGAATGCAAAGGTCCTGTAATCATGGCTGCACAGGTAAAAACACACTCTCCAAAGCCAAGAACACAGCATCCATGCGACCGGACAACATCCCAGGCTGCGTTCTACACAAACTACAGAACGAACTGGCACCCCACCTAAGTACCATGTTCAATCATAGCCTCACCTCGGGCTTTGTGCTCGCTGAATGGTGCACAGCAATGGTTATCCCACTCCACAAGGGGGGAGCCACCACGGACCCTGGGAACAACTGCCCCATTAGCCTGATGAGCCTCGTCTGCAAGGCCATGGAATGTATCATCATGGAACTTATAAATAAAGACATTGATAATCTCCAAACTCTGGACCCCACCCAGTTTGGGTTTGTGAAAGGCAGGTCATGTCTCCTAAACCTGATAGACTTCTTTGAAGCAGCCACCAAAGCTGTAGACAAGGGTAAAGTGGTTCACACAGCTTATCTAGATCTTGCCAAGGCTTTCGACATCATCCCCCACTCTGGAATTATAGATAAACTCACTAAACTAGGTATAAATCCCTATGTCACAAGATGGGTTGCCAACTGGCTCACTGACAGAACCCACACTGTGAAAGTAGCAGATTCCAAATCTGACTTCAGACCAGTGACAAGTGAAGTACCACAGGGTTCAGTCATGGGACCTTTCCTGTTTGGTATCTACTTCTCTGAAGTACAGTCTAACACAGAAGGTCTTTGGCTAATGAAGTTCGCAGATGACTGCAAACTAGGAGCCATAATCAAAACTCCTAATGATGTGGACATCCTACAAAAGGGCCTCACTGAGACAGATGCCTGATGTCAAGGCCATGGCCTCAAGCTCAATGTCAAAAAGTGCATTGTCATCCCCTTTGGTAAAAACTCTGTACCCATGAACTACAACATAGGTGGTAGTATACTTAACACGGAAAGTGTGATAAGAGACCTTGGGACACAGGTGGACAGTAGTCTTCCTTTGATAATCACATTGCCACAATAGTCAGGAAATCCTTCTACATGGCACACCTCATCACAAAAGGTTTCTTATCCAGAAAAAAAGAGGTCATTGTTCCCCTCTACTCATCACTCATTAGACCCATTATAGAGTATAACTCCCCTTTTGGTATGTACCTCACAATACATCTACAACAACTGGAAAGGCTGCAGAAATACCTCACAAAGAGGATTACTGGCCTCAAAAAGACGTCCTACTCAGACCATCTCAAAAACTCCAGCTTTATTCTGTCACATATTGCCTACTCAGAGGTGATCTCTGCCTAACATACAAAGCTGTGTCAAACCCAGAGCTGTTGGACATGCTCCACTTAAAGAAATCCCAATCCCTCCGAGCTACACACTCTAGGGACCTAAACCTTGTCACCACAATAAACAGAACATGCCTGAGGGATAGATTCATGTGTCAGAGACTTCCCATACTCTGGAATAAACTACCTATCTATATCAAACAAAGCTCCTCATTAGCACTCTTCAAGAAAAATCTTGATGATTGGATGGGAAATAGGAAATTCACCCCGGGGATCACCTCTTTGGCTCTGCTCGACAGTGGCACAGGAAAATAATTTTCTTGGGTGGCAAAAGCCAGTGTAACTTTTTGGCTGGGCTTGTATAGGCCCCAGGGCTGATAGCCTAGTACCTACCTATGAACCTATGAACCATCATATGTGACATACAATGCAGTATCACGATTATACAATTATTTTCTCTGAACTATTTTATTTAAGTATATGTCCTATCAACTACAAACTATAGTTACAGATTGCTTGAAGTAATCCTTGCAATGTGCATATATTGCACATATGCTTGGTACAAGTATACTGATTATAGTTAACAGCAGGACATGTATGCCAATGTACAAAGTTTAATTTATGTAATGTTATGAAGGAATTCAGTATTGTATAATTGCTGTTCATGGTATTTGAGCCCACAACCTCTGACTACAGTCTTACACTTGACTCCTAAAGTTGGTTTGTGCTACAAACTTATGCTTGTATACTTGCTTTTACAGTTAGGATATGCATGCTCACTTTGCTACTACTGTGTAAAATACCAATAAATCTATTGTTAACTTTTAAACCTACAGTAATGCTTCTGTTATGTTGCATACATACCACTTGCTTCCCTCAGTCTCTCCAGACATTCAGCATGAGCCTGATGATTCATCACTATGCCAGCATTAGCTGTGAAAAGCAATGAACAAAAGAGTATTATGCATACCAGTCTTGCCTATATTTAGCTTTAGAAGTATTAAAAATTCTGTTTATTAACATACTTATACAACTGTGGGATGTCACCAGTTTGAAACTCAGTCAACCACTGGTTGAGGGTATCTATCTTGCACCTTTTCAGGTCATTGATGTGGTGTCTACACTGTTCTCCAGTGTGTGGGATGCTAGCTGCAGTGGATGCAGCCTTAGCCAAACTACTCCAAGCCTCAGACTTGTACTGGGAACCAGAATAATCTCCCTGCAGAAGCATTTGGCTGTGGAGCTTTACCAGAAAGTCCAATAAATGTCCTGGACTCCTGAACACTCCACTTCTGTGCCCTAAACTGGACATCTTCTTATCTAATGCCAGACATATCTAATATGAAACGTAGATCATTGGCAACTAATGATTTCCCACCAATTCCTGTTATCATGTTTACTGGTTGTGCACAAACCCGAGCAATGATGCCAACTAAGTTTGCACAATGTTATGCAAAGAGCAACAGTGCCAAGTAGGGAAGAAAGAACTTTTAAAAATTGGAAGGTTAATATGATACTTGACATTAATTTGATGGGTGTTTGCTGCTGTAGGTTGGAAATTAATTTTTAAAATTGGAAGATAACTGTTAGGTGAGTTAACTTTGCAGACATGCATTAGGGGCATACATGCCATGACCTGACACATTTTTCTTTTGGCTTTATTCACTGATAAAATTGATTTTTAAAGTGTGGGATTCAAACCTATGTGTAAGGGGCAAAGCATTTTCTTCTATAGTGGAGATTTTCCATCTTTGCTACAGAAGAAATGCTGCTCAGACATAGTCATGAATCATTCATAAATACAACTGACAGTTTAATGTGTTAGCCTAGCATGTGTGTGACCTGACAAGGTTCTTGTATGTATCTATATATATATATATATATATATATATATATATATATATATTCATTTGTGTATTTGTCTTATTTAAGTGTGAAGGCCATCTAAGTCCAGATAGCAGAATTATACTTACAGAAATATAGTAGAATATAGTAGATAGTCTGAAAATCTGAAAACACAATAAGGGTATCTTGTCCCTAATACATATAATTCATATAAGCTCCACTATATAAAGTGTTATAAGTAGAACTAAATATAATGTGAAATGGAACAACAGCAAAAAAAATGTCTGGAATGTCCTGTATTAGAACCTAAGACCATGTGCATGGTAGTAAAGTAAAAAATTGTAGATCAACACCACGAAAAGTAAAATGAACTTTATTCACAGAATGAGCGCTTTCGCGTGCTTCCAACTGCACGCTTCTTCAGATGAGTATAAAACTTTTGTGAATCCATTTACTATATATACACAAGGTTAGCAATCATTTAGCACACTAATTGATGCAATAATTCAATCAGAATTAAGTTGTTAAAAACTACCAAAAAATCTGCTTAAAGCAACAAACAGAATACAATATATATAACTTGTCATATTGTGAAACATTAACTTAACTGTAGCTGTTATATAAATAACTATTCAAAACTTTAAATAAACTTTAGGCTTTGAGTAAAACAACAACTCATATTAAAAACTGCCTATCTAGTGAAATATCTTATGTTTAGTAACTTATATACTATAATCGGGAAAGCAACCATATATAGCATTTCTAAAAATTCACGAGTATATGCAACATTAATAAAAACGAATTGTTATTATTTAACTAATTACTATGTTAAAATAGTATATTTGATATTTGAAACAATAAATAGATAAATAAATAAATAGATAAATAAAATATATTACATAGTTAGATGGGAACAATATAGAAAAAACATATCATATCTATCATGTTTATAAATATTTGTCAACCATCACTAGTTCATATCATCAAATATGTATATGCCAGAGTAAATACATGCATATATATAAATTATCTATCGACAATGTAAAAAGAATATATGTATATATAATAGTTATAAAAATTGTTATATTATAAAAAATGAAGGCATTTTAAAAATCCCCATATCAAATCTCTGTGTGTATAATATATCATAATATTTAACATTCTATATAGTGTATATAAAAATATCTGAAATGACAAATAAATATTAATAAATATAGTCAATAATAAATATAGGAAGGTGCATAATGATTCTATTATTCTATAACTTATCACTTACTGGTTAAATATTATCTTGTGTTAGTTATAATAGATATAAACTATAAAATCAAATAGCAAACATTTGATAGAACAAGAACCAAAATATTATCCTTGGTGGCTACATATTAAATATTACCTAGGTATTTATTAATATAAAACTATATGAAGTAGAACTTTTATTCCACAATACAGGACCAAAAGACAAAAACGAGTGCTTTCACATACGTCGAGTATGCTTCATCAGGTTACATTTTATAAGTAAAATCACTCTGCTTATATACTCAACTGAGCAGTATAATTAAGCAATCAAGCAATTAAAATAATTACTTGATGAATCAAATGATTAGATAGTGAGGCATTAATTTTTAAAGCAGACATTATATCATTTCACTTCTGTTCCTTGGTCTAACGACATAGATTAAAGCAGCTACATAAACAATTAAATAAAATAAAACAAATAAGATGTAATAAAATAAAATAAAATACAAACATATATCCCTATGTATTAAATATATATATTCCCTATATGTACAAATAATATATAAAAAGTATTCACATGAAAATATTATTATATACATGAATAAAAATTATTAATAATATCCTTATGTCTTTAAAAATCTTCGTGCAGTATTTTTCAAGTCCAACTTAATTACATATCAAATATATAATCATAATAAAAATTGTCTCACTAAGAATGCAACATGTATATAAATGTGTGAATAAATACAGAAATATTAAATATACGGAGCACATACAATCTGTCATATAATTAGCATATATACCCTATTTGCCAGCTATATAAATACTATATGGATGGAAATCATACATATATCCAGCTCATCATATATACTTGTGGGTAAATGCATCATAACAAATATCTAGAGATTATATTTCATCAGTTCAACTTAAACTGCTACCTCACTCTTTTGACTGTATGTATATTAATTTAGTGATGAAATATCAATTATCTATCTTATTATTTTATTCAATATGTATGAAACCTATCATATGTAAATATGAATATGAAAAAATACAAAGTTTTACAAGATTTGCTAAAGCGATTTAAAGGGGAAATTCATCGTAAAAAACTAGAAAGCATGTTTCTACAAGTAATAGCCTTTGGCGAGAGAGTGCAACAACTGAAGCATAAGAAACTCTTAAGGGACTATAACGACTTTGTGTCCGGCCAGATTTTTGTCTGGCCGAGGGCTAATACCCAAATCAACATAATTCTTATGCAGATATGACCAAGCGTATACCTAGACCAAATGGCAATGTTGAGAATATTAATTTAGACATTTCCACCTTAAATGAAACAACACCATTTCTGGGAAGGGATTCTCAGAGTAACATACTCAGCAATGAACAGAGTATCCATCCAATAGGAGCAGTTGTTTGTAATACTCCGCCTCCGAACCAGGAAGCCTTACAAACGTCCACATCCAATGGAGCGAGACCGAAGCTAACTACGGCCATGACATCACAAGTTTTTTTACCCTTGCCAGTTCGGTACCGACAGGAGAACAGAATGAGGTCAAGCAGCAGAGGCAGAAGAAAAAAGAAATTCTCGGAAGAAGCCATAGAAGAACGGAGGAGACAGCGTCAATAAATAAACTTGTGTTTAATTTATCTAGCCATTGCCTCACGACCAGTGAACACAGTTTATTAAATAAAGGACTTTCTTTCATACCATCTCAAAGTAGTAATTTAGCTGAGCTTTTAGTAGATCTACGTATGTTTACACGAACACTATCTTTGAAATTAATGTACAAAGATAAAGGAATAGAAAACAATCTAGACACTGATACATATTATAAGAGGAAAAGTGTTTTTATTCCTGAAGTTCTTCCTAATGTGCATTGCTTCATAAGAAAGTGTGAGAATTATCTTTATAAATATTTTTCAGATATAAGAAAGGGGAAGAGACATGAAATAATTTTTTATAATCTTAATTTTGAAGAATTCCAAGCATTGCAGAATCTATCTAGAAATGAGCTGCTAACTATAAGACCAGCTGATAAAGGGGGAGGCATTGTGGTCTTAGATACCTTGTTCTATGATGAACTAATGCTTAAGATGCTAAGTGATACTGATAAATACCAAGAAATCGACAAAAATAGACTAATTAAGATCATTAATACAGTACAGGATATGTTATATGATTTACTTATGTGCAGATTAATTTCTAAACAATTATATGACTATTTTTTAATTAATGCACCCAATGTTCCTAATATAAAAGGTCTCCCGAAAATACATAAAATGGAGTACCCCCCACCCATGAGACCCATTGTGGCAGAGGAAAAATGGGTGACAGAATACATATCAAAGTATGTTGAATCTAAATTAGGTCCTGTTGTTAGACGAATACCTACCATCCTATATAATACATACTCACTGTTGGATGATATAGAACAGGTAGTGGGCCAGATAGATAATATTTCGAATTTAATATTGGTATCACTAGATGTTAAAAACCTCTTTACAGTCATACCTAATGACTACGGAGTTGAGGCAACAAGAGATGTACTACTAGAGGAGAAATCCTTAAATAAGGATATGCAATATTTAATATGTACATTATTGACTTTAGTTCTAGAAAATAATGCGTTCATGTTTAAAGACAACTTGTATATACAAACATGGGGTGTTGCAATGGGCACCCCATGTGCGAATTCGTACGCTAACATTGTTATGTACTATTGGGAATCTAAATATTTATTCAACACCCACTATATGGACAACATTGTTCTTTATAGACGGTTTGTTGATGATGTTCTAATATTTTGGTAGGGGGAACTGTCAGAACTAATAGAATTAGTAAATTACTTGGAAACAACGACTGACTTCTTAAGATTCACCATTGAATATTCACATAACAAGATTGATTTTCTAGACATATCTATTCTGAAAGATGACAATAATTTACTTATTATGCAATTGTATAGAAAACCTTGCTGGAAGAATGCAATTTTGAACTATAACAGTATGCATCCTCGATTCATTTTTTCAAATATAATACAGAATCAAAGAGCTAGGATTACTAGGCTATGTACCCATACACCAGAGAGAAACGAACAACTTACACTGTTGGATAAGTTATTTGTAGACAGGGGGTATCCAGTTAGTCTTATAAACAAATCCAATAGTGGAATCCACTTGTATGCTAAAACTAAACAGTGGTACAGTAAGGGTATACAATATATGCCTAGAAATGATAGAAATGAAGGTACCATAGCCTTTACTCTGAGGTACACTAATGATAACCATAATATTGTAAGAATTATACAAGAGAACTGGGATATCCTTACAATGGAGAATAGCATCAAAAATCTAGTAGGACTCACACCACATTTCAGGTATAGAAATGCTAAGAACCTGAAAAGATGGTTATGTATAGATAAAATGATTAAGAAACCCAATATCAATAGAAATATTGGTTTCAAGGTAGGAACTTGGCCATGTGGAAAATGCAACATGTGTAAATATGTTAATACAGAAAGTGAATTTATAACACCATATTTGGACTATACACACAGGTTTCTTATATATGCTACATGTAATACTACCAACTTAATATATCTAGCTACTTGTGAGAACTGCCAAGTATTTTATGTAGGTCTCACCTCCAGAAGGCTTAGAGACCGTATTTACAATCATACATATGATATCAGAAAGATGAATCTAACAAATGCTCTAGCTAAGCATATTAGCTCTAATCAAGATCATCACTTTAATTTTAGAGTGTTACAAATAATCAAACCCTCAGTTAGAGGTGGGGATAGAATGAATATATTAGCTAAGGCAGAGCTAGATTGGATATTTAAATTACGAGCACATATAGAGCCTGGATTGAATATTAACATCAGTATAAAACCAGTACTGGAAGCACGCAGATAAAAAACTGTACATCTGAGATATAGAATGTAATAAGAGACATTATTTACATATCATATTTACAATAGTCACTATCTCTTTATTGACATATCGCCAGATTATTTGCTATATTTTTATTGAATTATATAAAAATTTTGTAAAACTTTGTATTTTTTCATATTCATATTTACATATGATAGGTTTCATACATATTGAATAAAATAATAAGATAGATAATTGATATTTCATCACTAAATTAATATACATACAGTCAAAAGAGTGAGGTAGCAGTTTAAGTTGAACTGATGAAATATAATCTCTAGATATTTGTTATGATGCATTTACCCACAAGTATATATGATGAGCTGGATATATGTATGATTTCCATCCATATAGTATTTATATAGCTGGCAAATAGGGTATATATGCTAATTATATGACAGATTGTATGTGCTCCGTATATTTAATATTTCTGTATTTATTCACACATTTATATACATGTTGCATTCTTAGTGAGACAATTTTTATTATGATTATATATTTGATATTTAATTAAATTGGACTTGAAAAATACTGCACGAAGATTTTTAAAGACATAAGGATATTATTAATAATTTTTATTCATGTATATAATAATATTTTCATGTGAATACTTTTTATATATTATTTGTACATATAGGGAATATATATATTAAATACATAGGGATATATGTTTGTATTTTATTTTATTTTATTACATCTTATTTGTTTTATTTTATTTAATTGTTTATGTAGCTGCTTTAATCTATGTCGTTAGACCAAGGAACAGAAGTGAAATGATATAATGTCTGCTTTAAAAATTAATGCCTCACTATCTAATCATTTGATTCATCAAGTAATTATTTTAATTGCTTGATTGCTTAATTATACTGCTCAGTTGAGTATATAAGCAGAGTGATTTTACTTATAAAATGTAACCTGATGAAGCATACTCGACGTATGTGAAAGCGCTCGTTTTTGTCTTTTGGTCCTGTATTGTGGAATAAAAGTTCTACTTCATATCTTGGTGGATCCCTTGGTTTTTATCTAGTATTCTTGTGCCTACTCCATTGGAATCCTTTGGATGGTAACTAGCCTGTTTTTGCTGATAAAACTATATGCCAATATATTCACAGAATCAATGATATTTTCGCTTCTTTAGATGTGACCTAATACTGATGTAACTATTCAGGCCCGGATATTGTTGTGCCCGGAATCTGAAAATCCAATCTAACTCAAGATTTTCTAGGTCATTGAAGTTATCACCCCTTCTCTTATTTATTGGTCTTTTTTGTATCAACCTAAAGTGTTCCAGGTACTCAATTATGTGTTTTGATAGTGCATTTTTGGATCTGTTTTCTTTATGGCATATAAATGCTCTTGTATCCTGTCTCTTAGTCTTCTTGTTGTCATGCCCACATAGAAGACTGGACATCTCTCACAGGTAGCTAAGTATATTACATTATTGTCCTCACAATTGGCCGAACATCTAAATTCAAACTCAAACAATAGTTCAGGATGTATAAAATTCTTTCTAGTTGATAACCATTGGCATGAATTACATTTTCCACAAGGATGGGTACCTACATATTCTCTATTATTGGTCCTGTCATTTAAATTCTCATTACATAATATTCTTTTTAAATTTTTCATATTTTTATAGGTGAAGGTAGGCCTTTCACCTATTATTCTTTTAATTTCTTCGTTGGTAACCAGTATTGACCAATGCTTGCTGATATTATTGGTTATATATCTATTATCACTTGTATAGCTAATTATACATCTAACCTGTTCTGACTTTGATTGTCTGTATTGCCCTTCCAATTTATATTTATAAACCATCTTCTGCCCAGGTTTTGGTTCATTAGTAAAATTCTCTTTTATTTTGGCCACCATTTTTGGATTATATCCTCGCTCTATAAATAATTGTTCTAAATTATTAAACTCATTGTTACGTTCACTTTCATTCTGGCATATCCTAAATATCCTAGTATATTGTCCTTTTACAATGTTATTGAAAATGAACCTGGGATGCATACTGTCATATTGTAATAAAGTATTTTTCCAACATTCTTTCCTATAAAGAGATGTAGTCAAATTCCCATTACTATCTTTTGATGCCCGA